>NW_019386211.1:28326-54316 GCF_000671375.1 Centruroides sculpturatus | reverse complement strand
ATGTAGAAAAAACATAAGTATTGAAAAACTATGAAATTATTAGTTCTACCAGAACATATTTTATATAAAATAATAATTATATAAATCTTTTTATATATATATAACAAAATTATTTGTTTCCATCAGATATTTTAGTAGAAAAGTAATTACAAATTCGATAAAATTTATGAGTTAATATCTATTTTTATATTAGAAAAAATAGATTTTTTTAATTTTAAAAAGTTTCGTGTGCTTTTTTTAAATTTAAACACCTCAATAATTTATAATTCTTCTAAAATAATAAAAAATTTATTCTGTTTTCCCATTAAATCGATTTTAAATTGCTTCGTCCAGATCTAAATTAAGATGTTCGACTGATAAAATGATTAATGAAATATTTAATCGCAAAACGAAACAATTACTAATTAATCTCTATAATTAAATATTTTAATTACTAAATCGTTGCATCTAAATATGTTATCTATACATTTATATCTTTATCATAAGCATATATAATTAATTAAATTATACTTTAGTTTAACATTATTTGTTATTAAGCGGCTTTTTTTTTCTTCGAAACTAACAAGAGATGGCTCGGAAAAAGAAAGAAAAAATAATAATAATAAACGAAACAATCTCTTAAAGATATTTGAAGATAATATCGTTTTCTATTAAAATGTATATCTGGAATAATATTACGCGATTAAATGTTATTCTTTCTTACAATTTTCTAAGGACGATTGAACTTTTTTTGTTTGGTAGTAACGCATTTCCGGTAGATTTTTATGATTGGAAACACGTTACCTAGGAAAAAATAGGAAAAGGAAGAAAAAAAACACGATATTAAATCTTTGCTTCAATCTTTTTTCTTTAGCTTTAATCCAGAATTGTATTCTTTTATTAAATTTTAAGGATTTGGAAATAGTTTTTCTCAGTTAAAAAATTAAATAAACGTTTAAGAGAATGACTTTCTTAAGTTACTCATTGTATGAATTTATCCGAAAATTCTATTAATATTTTAAGATTTAATAATAATAATAATAATAATATTTCATTAATGAATTTAACAAACATCGTAAAGCCCGATGAGTATATAGAAACATGTAATAATAATAGAAACATTGGATGTTTCTATTATTATTATAAAAGCGAAGACAATTCATCAAATTTTTAAACGCTTAACGGGTTTTATTTGTTAATTTATTCCTTTATGAAATGAATTGCCGATAAGTTATCGGTGATAATAGTATTAATTCGATTAGCTAAATAAATTTAACGATACAATTATTAACGGTTTGTTTTTTGAATTCGCGACGTTATCCAGCGATTCTATAAAGATAAAGAAGATTCTCCTAATTTATATTCAATCTGAATTTATGTATAAATTTACAATTTTTGGAAAAATTCACATTTATCCTTTGATAGGCGGAGGAAGGATCACGAAAAGAGGATATCATAAACTACGAGCTGAGCCTGTGGTTTCCGAGGAAAAGCCATCGTTGGTAGCGAGTGAAGCCGATACGGATGGAACGAGTTCTTATTCGAGTACCGATTATTCGGACTACGAACAAGATGACGAAGAAAATACCGACAGTGAATACGGTAAACCATAATTAATTTAAAGTACATAAAATTGAATTTTGTATTTATTTCAAATTCTCATTTAACTAATTTATTTTATGTAAAATTTTAAATAATAGCGCGTAATTATATAAATATTTTAACAGTATTTTTCGTTTAATATCAAAGTATATATATTTTTGAATAATGTCAACATTCTCCAGCTATTAGCTCATCAATGACTGGCGGCGCCATCTGCTGACTATAATTAGAACTTATATACTATAATCGTCTGAAATTATATTATACTTAATTAAATTGTAAAAAATATATTATAATAATAAACAAAAAGATTAAATAAATTAACACCTTATTTATATTATAAGAAATAAATTTTATGTAAATAATTTCTTAAATTAAATGTTTATCAAATTGCAGAAAAATACTGCATTCAAATTTAATTTTCAACCAATGTATACACGTGTAGACACATATACAGTATATATATATGATTAAATATACACAAGCTTGACCTTATATTTATTTAAAGTGAAAATAATAAATTTATAAAACTGCTTTTACTAGAATTCATATTTAATTTTTTTCCCGTCTGAAATATAAAATTCCTAAAATGAAAATATTTTATTTACAAACCGAAACAGTTTTTACTTTATTAAAATATGTTTTTCCTTGGAAAAAAAAATCTGCAATTTAGAAAATGCACAGTATGAGTTATTCTACCACAATTTATATAACATGCTGAAAATTATTTACAGTAGAAATATTCTGTCGGAGGTTTTGTTTTTATATTCTCCTGCAATACTTTAGAAAAATTTATTGTGTTTAAAGTAATGTAAAATCGAGGTCCTCAGTAAGTAGAGAATGTGGCCACTAGTGGCAGAGTATATAAAACCGTCCCACACTGTTGGTTTGTCGCGGTTTCGTACCTTAACAGTATCGGTCTCGGGTTCGTGCCTAACCAACGATTTTCCGGATTTTTTCACCTGTCTAATTTACTTTTAAATAAGTGCCAGTTTCCTCATAGTTTTCCCTTAGTGTCGCATGGCCCCGTCTTATTAATCCAATCCGATCCATTAAGTATAGAAAAATGATTTGAATTTAAAATTATTAAAATTTCGGATAAAAAATTTCATATCTAATTTTGTATATAAAAGTACAGTATATTTTGTCATAGACACAGATGTAAGGACGTCCATTTATGTCTCTTTTTTGTTATTTACCTTATTCTTCACTTAAGGAACAAAGAGTAAGATGACAGCGAGGGACATCTGTGGGAGAGATACACGGCCGAACACCTTTAGTATATTTATCACAACATATCAAAAACGTTATAATTTATTTCCTAAATTAAATATAAGACGGCACAGTCGAACGATGCGAAAGCGAGTTCAGAAAAATATAAATTATTGAAATTAAAAAATATATATCTCGTGCTTTCTCTTCATCTTTTTAAGATAAATCTGTTGATTATTTAAAAACTGGGCTTTTCTTTCTACATCTTGCAACGTTGATGAGACACACACATTTTATTGTTCTATGAAATGTGTCATCGGAAATAAAATATCTGTTTAATCTATCCGAATTTTCTGGTTTTATCATCTTCTTGATGTGCCAAATAATTCTTAATATATTATGGAAATATTATTCAGGATTCGTCATCGGTTTTAAGAAAATTTTGTTCGATTTCTGAATTTGTACTTAAGTATGATAATTTAATCAGTAAAAACTTTGATAAAAATTAAAGTATAATAAAAGTTATAAAAAAATTATTGTGAAATGGGAATATAAGAAAAAAAATCTACCGGGAAAAATATTCTTTCGGCCGTTTTTCAAAATGTTTCAATTTTTAAAAGTTCTGTGTTCAATAAAACATTTTGAAAAATGACCGGGACGTCTAACAAAGAAACGTCAACTGTCTTTAAAATTTTTATTGTATCCGTTTCTCAGTAATTTCAATGGATTGTCTTCTAAATATTTTAATTTTTATAAATTTTAATATAATAATAACGATTTTATAATTTATAACAGACTCAATCAGAAATAGGATAATTAAGCCTTCATTAGTATTTTTGTCTCAATTCATTTTTCTCTTTAACCGAAACGATTTTTGTTATAGCGTTTATGTTATTTCTCCTTTTCGGTTTTGTGATTTTAACCGAAACAGTTCGAACGGTTGTTTAGCCCTTAGTGAAAAAGTTAATTGATTATTTGTAGTGTCACCCGTAACGGATGAACAATGCGTTTTTCACGAAACACTATAAATCGCTGACGATGTCCATGAAGTAAAAAAATAACCAAACAGTTATTTGGTTGGGGTCACGCAAACACCAGTTATCGAATCGAATTATTATTTTCATTGCTTTAAAAAAATAATAATAAGAAATAAATTATGAGGTTAGAATGACCGGTCAAATCACCAAGAAAAATTTTTTTATATCGTACAGTAATTATTGTCATTCTAGTCAGACAATGTATGAATCAAATAATAAAGTAAGGTAAAATAATAAATTCTTCACTCGAATTATATATTTTTTTAAAGATTAATTATGCTTATAAATTAAATTTAACAAACTTTGTGGTACAATTAATTATTCCACATATAGTTCATACTGGAAATTTTTTATTTTTTAAAAATAATAAAGTAAAAATGTAATTATCTGCAAATATTTTCAAATTATGTATGTATATAAGTGTAAAATCATTCTAAAAACCTAAAATAATTAAAAAATATATAATCAGATATAAGAATATCCAATCTTGTAATATTTTAAAATGATTTTAGCTCTATAATAGAGAAATGCTCAAGCAAGTATTCAATAATTATTTTTGAACTAATTGATTATCTGATTAACGTAGTTGAACTATATTAGCATATATCGAAATTAGGTTAACTATAACAGAAGAGCAGAAACTGCCAAATTTATATTCTGTAACGGAACTAACGTCATATTAATTATAACAGAGTTATATTAACTATAACAGAAACATATTGACTATAATAATATACCACTTGAATAATTTGCAAGTAGAAACGGCTAAATTCTGTACTATTAAACACATTTATTATAACTTAGCCTTAATCGTAAATTATGTAAATAGAATTACAGATCGTTTCATGCAGTCTTGGCCTGGCAATGCGTGGTTCTCGGTTGGAGCTCTGGAAGTTTTATAAAATTTAAGAGTTCCTTTATGAAAATGCACAGTAACCTTGTTACACATTGGACAACACAATTCGTTTTCTTCACCAAATAAATATGCTGGTCCTGGTGTCAAGATTCGTGAAACGAGCTTTGCTTCTACATCAAATATACTGGAATTTATAAAAGCCAGTAAAATGATTGATTACATTTTTTTGAAACGGGATAAGAATTATAGATTTTTCTAATTTAAATATTTTGAATAATTACAGAGGAAGCTCTGACGTGCAATGTTTGCGATAGATCTTTCCGATCCACTCGCCATTTGGAACAGCATCAGCAGAAAAAGCGGCATTTTGGTTGTTCCATATGTGATTCAATTTTTCCGAATCTGATGGCTTTGGAACATCACAAGGAATCGCTAGATCACTGGTCGGAAGACGAAGGAAATGTTAAAGATAGCGAAACTGACGACGACAGCGAAGAAGACTGCAAAAGATCCGAAGAAATGGAAAGATTGTTGTAATTTAGATTTCCAATTTAACAAGCAAAGAAAAACAAGATGTATCGCTTAAAATTGTCGTGCTTCTACTTCCTTACTCCATTAATGATAATGTGAGAGGTCGACTATAAATATACATATATACATACATATATATATATATAATTATTTGTTGATAGAATCGTTAAAAGTAATAGTTGAATTTTTGGAGATGCAAATAATCGACCTACGTATCTTGTAAAATAATATTCCCTATTATCGCTATATCGCAGAAAATTCTTTGTATGTTATCTGTATATGCATATATCTATGTTCGATTGTAAATTACTACAAGTAATAATGTTCTAATGTATGTTGTACGAAAAATAAAATTAAGATAAACTTCTAGGAATTGATTTATCTTTCTTTTTATGTAAGTATTTATAAATTGCCCTCCAGTAGCCGAGTGGACAAAATTATTTAAATACAAATATGTGCCGGTGATTTTTAAAATGGTGTAACTTGTAAGTCACATACTTTTCGTTTGGAGTTATTTGACTTTTCAATATGTAAAACTTAAAAAAAAAAAAATTCAGCGACGAATCGCTTAAGTTTTCCGGCAACATTTTGTGGCGCCATCTGTTATCATATTTTATTTTAAAAACTGTTATTTTTTTAATTATTATAAAATGGCAAAATGCTTAATTTTGAGGATAGAGATGGGTTATATAAAAAATTGTAAGTGCTTAATAACAATTAAAATCGCCATTGAGTCCGACTCTACTATAGATACACATGACACCCTTTATCTATCCACCCCCTCGACCTTTACTCATCAAAATTAAAATAGTATCAACCCCCTAATAAACAAACCTCCATGCAAAATTTCAGAAATTTTCGACTAAAAGCGTAGGAGTTATTAAGCTTCAAAGTAAGTAGACAAAATCGTGCCCCCACACTTAACATTCATAATTATGTAAAGAAAAACCCAGAACTTTTTTTCATTTCTAGACGTTTCAAATTGTCCTGAATCCAAAAATGTAAAAATCTTGGGAGTCCTTTTTTTATCGCTTGCCATACTTTCCCTCTGTTATATATAACAGCCGGAAATGTAAAATAATAGTTTTTCTGATAATAAAAAGAAAAGTATATTTGTAAATATTTGCTGCATTGCCACTTTCATTTTGAATGGATAATATAAAATACTTTTCAGTGAATTTACAAAATATTTTTTCTTTTAAATGTAATTGTAAAATTTTACATTTTAAAAAGATTGAATTATTGACACATTGAAAAAAGACTTAATGCATTTTGGTCCTCAATGGACCTTCCTCAGCCACAACAATATGAATATAGATATATGTGGGTTTTTAAAACTATTGTAGATAACATTTGTATTAACAGGTCACTCTGTTAATGACTGGAAAACGCACTAAACAATTGAGGTAGAGCAAGATAGTTTTTAACACTTCTGAACTAACATTTATTTCGTAGACGTCTGTTACAGTTGAGTGCCCTCTCGGTACAAAAACTACTAAACAGACTAATTTACACTTGACCTCTTCCTTTATAACAACAAAAATAAATAAATAATAAGACCTGACAGACGGGGAAAAAATAAAATAAAGAGAATGTTCATTTATAAAGCCAAACGTTCTGGAGGACGACTTTTTCTTCCGGAGCGAGTAGTCAGTCACACCATTAGAGTACGTATGAGGTATCCTTTGGTCAATGACATCAAGTGATGCTGTCGGATCCATAAACTGAACTACGTCTTTGTGTTCCGAGCTTCCTTCACTTCCTGACTGCGATAAAGACTTAGGAGATCTAATTGCTATCTGGCGTTTGAGTGATATTCTTGCTACGGTTGGTCGTAGCACTTTACTATTTGCGACGAAGAGTGCCGTTATTACCATATCTTATCACATTAGAACGCGTGCTATACACCAGCTTAAACTCAATTTCTAGATGCAATCCTTCAGTCTTACTGATTGGCCTTGTACCATATTTGCAGATTTATTTCTTGAAGTAGTAGTAACTGCCACAAGTTGCCTTTCTCTGATTACTTGAAGATATGCAGAAGATGGTTTTCTAGGCAACCGTGACAATAGATGCAAAGATATTAAATCACGGATAGGTCGTCCAAAAAGACGTTGAGCAGGAGAGGGAAGGTTTCCTCGAGGAGTATTCCTGCAGTTGTATATCCGTCTATTCCATAACACAACGTCTCAAGATTAGCTTTGCTATTTGCACATAGCGTTCAACTAGACCATTCGATTTCGGATAATGCGGGCTTGATATGTTGAATTTTCCAATTTTTTGTAAAGTTGTGAAATGCTTCTGACGAATATTGTGAACCATTATCCGATTCTAGTAGCCTACATCCGGTATGCCGTCTATTGCAAAAGACGGCATACCTTCAAATAAGTGATTAATGTCTTAGAAGTCAAATAATCTTTTTTCCCTTTAAATCAAAGTATTCTGTGTCAACAATAAGACAATACTAGGCCCCGGAAAATTCAAATAGATCCGTGGCTACTCTTTGCCAAGGGAATCGAGGAACCGGTTTCATTATTAATGGCACTGTATTCGAAGTTCGTGCCGTTTGCTGACAAATCGGACATCTTTGTACGTAAGCTTCAACATTACAAGTCATTCTATATCAAAATAAAATTTCTCTGGCGCGTTGTAGCGACAGATTAAAGTACTAGAAACTATTAAACGGCTGTCTTGAATAGCAGATCTTCGTATACTGTTAGCTCTTCTCTATAATTACAATACTTTCTCAAACGCCGAGGAACTTTTTTCATTGTCGTGGGCAATTCTCGAGGATTAAACGTTTTAACTCCTGTAACTCTTCGTCGTTATTGATAGCTGCCAAAAAGTTTGGAAAACTTATCAATGGGAGTGGAAAATCTAGAACGACTTCAAAACACTCAACCTCTTCTTTATCCAAAGAATCATTAATACAGTTGCGACTAAGATCATCTGGAATGTGTATATTCTTACCCTGTTTGTAAATGATCTTAGGTGAATACTGGAACATATCAAAACGCAACCTCTGTAGTCATGCCGGAGCAGATTGTAATGGCATTTTCTCTAATGCTTCTAACGGTTTATGATCTCTTTCAATGGTGACATCCTTGCCATAAATGTACTCGTGAAATTTTTTACATTCAAAGCGGATGGCTAGGGCCTCTTTTTCAGTTTGAGGATAACGTTGTTGCAGTTCTGTCAATGCCTTAGTTGTATAGGCTATTGGTCTGCCGTTTCGAAGAAGTATTGCTCCTGCTGCATTGAAACTTGCATAAACTGAAACTACTACCGGTTTATTTACATCAAAGTAAGCCAGTTTTGGCGTATTCTGTAAAACTTCTTGTAATTTACAAAAAGAATTTCCTTGCTCAGCAGACCATTCCCGTAAAGTATTTCTTTGCAGAAGTCTACGTAAAGGTTCGGAGAGCTTGGAGTAGTCTAGTATGAATTTTGACACGTAATTTATCATTCCTAGATATCTCTAATTCTTTGAGACAAGTGGGAGTTTTGAGCTGTTGAATGGCCTTTACCTTAGAAGGATCTATTTCAATGCTTTTGAACGTAAAAATATGACCTAAAAATCGGACTCTAGTTTTTTCGAATTCGCATTTTTCTTTATTTAATTTAAGCCCTTTGTCAATGAGTCGTTTTGATGACTTTTAGTGTTAACTTATTTACGCTTTCTGTTTGCCAATAACAAGATGTCGTCCATTGAACATTTAGTATTTTCAAAATCATTCAAAAATTGAATGCATTATTTGTTAGAATATATCGGGCTGAGGAAAGACCAAATGGTACTCTCATAAATGAGTACCTACCCTAAGGCGTGTGAACTGTCAATAAGTCTGATGTTCGCTTAGACACTCTAAGCTACCAAAATCCCATTTTTTTCATCTTTTGGCATTTTTTGCATCTTAAAATACTCGGCAGTTCCCTCTCGAGCTGCCATTTCTTCAACTGTCTTAAGCGGAAAATGGTATTGCTTTATTGATATTTGTTGGATACAAACACAAGTATACTCTCTCCTCTTTCTTCACACTAATGGATTGTCTACAGGGGTTAAGTGTGTGTTACTGGTTTCAAGATTTTCATCTTAACCGGTTTGTTTTGAATAGTATAATTGACCTATATTTATTAAAAAATTTCAGTCTCCGTATGTTAGATTGGCTAATTAGTACCCTCAGCTTTTCTGCCAAGTCAGCTGTGATAATATAATCTTCGACACTAGTATCTAATTAAAATTCACGGCTAATCCGTTTTCAAATGTTACCATTGTAAACCAAGCTCTCTATTCCTTTGCCGACATACCGTCGACATAAAGGGTGCCATACGAGTAGTCGTCTGATTTATCAACACTATTGTCTTTATAAACTTCTTGAGTTTCCTCTTTGTATATGGCTTTGTTATATGTTTTCGTTTTCTGCTTCGCTTTATTTTTACATTGACGAGCGCAATGTCCTTTTTTTATTGCAATCCTTGCAGTTAACATTAAACGCATGATACTTAAGAAAATCGTGCGATAACTCACATCGCCAACACAACTTATCCTTATTAATTTTTTCATAGAGCTTTTATAGGCACCTGAGTAATCAGTTTACTTGAAAGTATCGTCTTAGAATTCTTAATAGGCATTATTTCTCTGTCGTTAGTGTCAGAAACGACATTCATTTTCTTTAGTTGATTAGTAGCCTGTTCACTTGCGCAACAGATACCAATGGCTTTATTTAGTGTTAATTCTTTTTCAGTTAGAAACATTTTTCGCACTTTATCTGAAGTTATTCCCCGCACTATTTGATCACACAATAAACTATCCTGCAGGTTACCGAATGCCCTCATTAATTTTCGTTTGTACGAATACTTTGGTCAAATAAGAATCAAATATTTCTTCCTTCCCTTCAACGCAACTGAAAAACACATATCAAGTATAAATCTCATTCAACTCAGGAAAAAAATAATCATCGATCATCGAAAAATCATCGAAAAATAATCATGGATTGTCTACGGGGGTTAGGTGTGAGTGTGTTACTGGTTTTAAAATTTTCATCTTAATCATCGAACCCGCGTTTAATGGCATCCACGTTATTCGGCTCTACCTCTGTTAAATCAAATGTATCGTAGACCACTGTTGCCGCCGGTCCAATAATTAATTAACATCGCATTAATTAATTAGCGAGGTTGCGGCCGAAGTTTTCAACGCGAAAACGTGAACGTCGGACGTTCAGCGCCGCCTTTCTATAAGCCTAGGAGTTTGACAAAGGCGTTTGGAACGTCAAGCAAAATAGAGAGGTTGCGGCGCAAGTTCAAACGTTACTTGTAAACGGCAAGCAGAAGTACACGGTTTACGTTTTAACTCCAAGAAAAAAATCGTTGCCGCGCACGTTCATAATATCACGTGACTCAGTGAACGTAGCGCATTGACTCACGGGAAATTTTGTTAAAAAATGGCGGAACCATTTGACAATGAATGTTACCAGCGAAGGTAAATAAACAAATTAAACTATTTTAAAGTATTTATAGGATGTTTAATAACACTAAATAATTATTTTTAATTAGCGTGGTGTCTCCTACCGCTCGATCGGACGATAGGCCTACCTCATACTTTTGTCGAGTGAAGTTGTGGCTTATGAAAATTAATTTTTAGAAAATTTACAAATGTATTACGCTGTTGATGGTAGAAGATGCCGTGGAAGAACAAGCCTACCTTAAGATAAGCTATTATGAAGGCAAATATATGTAAATTCTACATCACTTGCTAAAAAATTGAATAATTAAATAATTTCTGGATTAAAATCGTCTGTTTCTTTACAATATTATTCATAACTGCTTAAATAATCATTATTTTAATAAAATAGGTCATAATTTTAACCCCAAACACAAAAAAATGAAGTTTAAGCCGATCGTCTACCCGCCATACTAGACATAGCAACCGCCGTTATCGACACGTCCAGAACTGCCAGATGACGGCGCTCGACGGTCCGCCGTTCACGTTTTGGGCTGAATACGATGGCCGCAACCTCTCTAATTCCACCTTAGTTCCAAACGCTGCGCCGTTCACAACGCGTTCGTTTTCGCGTTGAAAACTTCGGCCGCAGTCTCACTAATGTAGCAGCCTGCACTTCACTAGGCTTCGTATGTAGCTATCGCACAAAATTCGAAGGCTTTCTTCTAAATCTTTCATTTGACCGCCATATTGAATTTCGTCACCTCCAAACAACGGAAGGCGAGCATTTGTTGAATCTGTATCTCGTGGTATATTGGAGCTTCATTCAATGTGCTTCTCTAAAAACAATAAACTTCTGACACCATGTATTTCAGTCATTAACAGATCACTCTGTTAATGACTGAAAAACGCACTAAACAATCTAGGTAGAGCAAGACACAGTTTTTAACACTTCTGCTACATTTATTTCGTAGGAGTCTGCTACAGTTGAAATAGTGGCGTAGCGTGGGTGTCAGCCGCCCGGGACGGAGGAAAATTTCGCCGCCCCCTTATTTAGGTATCTCAATTTAAAAGACTAAAATTCAGTTTCGTCACAGAATACGTAATGAAAAATTCCGTGCTCATTTCAATCCGTCTGAATCGTAGGTGTGACAAAAATATGAAATGAAATGGTTCAAATTTTTACAAGATATTATTATTACTGTATTTATTGTGAAATTTTGCCGCCACCTAAAAAGTGCCGCCCCCACTATGGTACGCTACTGACTACGTACTGTTTTTGAAAAATATCATTATTATTTACTATTGTTTTACGTAATTCATTACCTATTGAATATCTTAATTCTGTGCTAATAATATTAGTCAAACGTTTTCATAATTTTTTTAATCTATTCAAAAATATTTTCTATATAAATTAAACTATCATATCGCATATTACTATTTCTTCTACTATTATTATTAATGTTCCAACTTGTATAACCAGCTTGCAATTAAATGCTTTCGATAGTTATTAATTAAATACATCTTTATATCTTGTATTTCTACTTCTTGGTCATTTTTATTAGTGGTTCTATCAAGTATTTTCTTTATAAACATGTTAAACGTATTCTTTTTAAAATATAGTGGTATGCTTGCTCCACAATCTGTTTTTTGGGGGGGACATTACATTATTTTACATATTTATTAATTTTAATCGAATTACACAATCTAGTAAGTTTTACATCTAGAAACACTTCTGTTATTTTCTATTTTAACCCAAAAATAATATTTATATGTAAATTATTTATTAATTACAATATTTTATCAGGATTTAAAACTTCATCAAATACAAGATATAATAAAACAATCTACATAACTATTTAGGAAAACTGTACCATCAATATCAACTATTGCTTGATCTATTGTTAACATTGTTAATTTTGGGCCTAAACATGAGCCTATCGAAATACCATCTTTTTGTTTAAAAACTTGTTTATCATAAGCAAAATAATTGTTATTTAAAAACAAACATAAATAACTGTAACCATTCTTTTTGTAAACTGAGAATTTGTAAAATAATTTTTAATATCCACTATTGGTTTCTGTTTTCGGTTTTTTGTGGGTTTTAACTTCTAATTGTTAATTTTGGAATTCTATTACTGTTGTTTTTTATTATGTCTTCACAGTCTTTATTATTAATGATATTCTCCCTCATTAAGAATTTTAAATTGTACTTTAGATTCAACAGATTAATAATAATTTTTCATAACCACCAACTTGTAAAAGTTTGTGAATTTTATCCTTAACACCATCAACTGTTATAATTACCACTTGCCGAGTTTTATCAGCTTTTATCAAAGTTAAAGAATATTTTCGTAGCCATAATTTAACACTATTATTTAACTCACTAATATTATGTTTATTACGTTTGTTAAATTGTCCTGAGCTTACTATTTTTTTGCATTTTAGACATAACCTCTTCTCTATCATTACTAGGGACATAACTTAACATATTTTCACATTGAACTGTTAATTTTTCATTATTAAAAGCAACAGGAACTATTATAATTCTAACTTAAACTATAAAATTCTTTAATATAACAGGGGATCTCTAAACTTGTGTGATTTATAACCATCTTATCTAACCAATCATGATTTTCCTTAAGTGTAGGAATACAGACTTATCATATTTTCTCCTAAAATACAAGTCCCAATTATTATTATAATAAATATTATTACACTTCTTTTATTTTATTTTTTTAACTTCTTTAACCTGTACTGTATTAATTTACAAAAAATAATCATAATTTACTATCCCGGTTATTTATAAGTTACTAGATAAAGAATTTAAAATGTTTACAAATCAAAATATTTTTCATAAAATTATTTTAATTATTCAACTTGAACCATAATAAATGCATAGTGATCGTTTAAATTAAGCCTTTTATAAAAATATGAACATTCGGAATTTCAAATACTATATTAATGAATGGTATAAACAAATCAATTTTAAACATATATTTTAGTATTATAAAAAAATATAAGGATTTTTTATTTGACTTTTGATCTTTCTAAGAATATACGTAACTCAGATTCAATTTTCAGAACTAAATTTAATTCTTTTCTTCTCTCGCCTATTGATATATTTATCTAGAAAGAAAAGAACGAAGTGTAAAGAGGCGTTTTCCTGTTATTAAATTTAATATTATATTATAATGCGATATAAACTTATCAAAAAGACTACAAGGTTCAATATCTGTCAAGTACAAATATTTTTTCAAGTGTATTAATGCGATAACAAAAAATCTTTTTTTACAATATTCCTTTCTTTTTACTAGACGATTGCATTATTCTATTTTCCTCCTAGCATAACTATATTATTGGTCATTTAAATTAATAAAATATTCAAAACATTTAAGAGAAAAATTTAAATTAAATATGCAATATACCCGATTGCGCAGTTTATTTTCCATATTTTTATAATAATATTTATATATTTTAAATATTTTTAAAGTAAAAAATAATAGCAAAAATGGGGGGGAAAATGAGCTACAGAACTGGAATGTTTAAGGCGTTTTTGTTTTTACTTCATTATTTGATTTCAACAGAATTCATTTCGGAAAACGTTAGTAAATGCTACGCCTTGATAAATAAAACAAAGGAATTTTGTTTTCTTTTTCACGAGTACATGTCAGACTTGTAAGAATTTCCATTCCAAATTGACCAAAAAGAAAAGTAGTTCTAAGTAGAAAATGGTATACGTTTAAATCTCGAGAAAGAATTAATAAAAAATTCGCATTTAAAACAGTTGAAATTCATTTTTATGTAAAAAATATAAATTATTTTTAAAAAATTGATACGTTTTTTTGAAAATTCGTAAGCTAAATTTGCATGGGGAAAAATGTAATTATTCATATTTTTTGTTGTTATAATTTTTATCAGCATGATTTATATAATTATTAATGTAATCATTAATATAAATTTCAGTAACTAAGTTCAAGANAAAAAATCCTCGAGCAGATTTATTTTTGTTACAGAATGTTACCTTTACAGATTTCTAGCTCTGCACACTGTAGAAAAATCTAGAAATACAGTTTTGTATATCGTAATAATAGTAGTAGTTGCCAGAGAGCTCTATAAAGTAGAGAAAAATCTGTAAATTTGAAAACTATAAACATAAATTTAAACTTCTCAAAAAATAAATTAAAAAATTTCAAAAGTCGCTACTTTTGGCTGATTTGTCTGAGGTCTCCGCTACCTCACTACGTCCCTCTAAAAGTCGCCACAGTTGGGAACACTGGTGAGCAGACATCTAGGATCTAAGTAAGGCGAAATGTAATCGCCAAACCGCTCTGTAGAAAGGCGGAAAAATTTAAAAATATAATTTTTTGTGAACAGCAGTTTGGGCCCCCCCTTTCAAGTGGGCCCTGTGCGGGTGCACCTGTTGCACCTGCCTAGTTACGGCTCTGCTTGTAAGGTGAAAGTTAATGATGCAATGCGGGAAAATTCCGGAGAATCCGAAAAGTCGTCTGACAAACCCTTAAAATAAAATTGTGTTCAAACTATCACCATTAGTCTTTTCAAGATACTTTTCTAATGCTCAACATCGTGATTTATCACACACTGCTAAAGGGCATTAACACCCTTCTTGATTTTGAGCTTTTTCTGTTTCAATTCATGTACAATATGCTAAACTTGACTGTCTTTCTTTCTTCCTTGGCTTTGTACTCTGATCATAGAATAGTGTCAATAAACGTCTAAGAGATATTGCTAGCTACTAAGCAAAGTACTGTATAACAAGTCAAGATCGATCAAATTTCAGGAGGTAACGTCGGAAGTATCTTCACATGACTTCTTGCGGTTGGTTTTTCTTCAGCAGCAGTCAGTGCGATCAGTTGAATACTCGATTAAATCAAGTTCATCAGCATCAACTGAAAGCTCAGACGGTCTTTAATAAAATCGTTCTCAAATTTTCAGCGGTTCTTTGATCTTCTCTCGTCTCTCCGCCTTCCGTTTTTTGGCTCTGATATAACCAAATAGCTTTGTCCTTTTCATATTTAAATATCTAGAAAGAACCTCTATTTGGAAAAAACTAATAGCCTATAGTCTAATAGCCTGGTATAATTTATTAGATAATCCATTAATAGATTGATGGGATAAGTCAACACGACACATGGACAAGCTGCCAAGACAAATACCTCCGGGAGGACTTTCTATGGGAAACTATTTGGGTATTAATGAATGTTACTGCACAAAATAAACAACGTTAACACAGTATAGTCATGCTCTCTTTCATCTTCAGATTGATTAAAGTGTGTGTAAACAAATTTGAAATATATAACTGTATGTGTTAGTACAAAATATACAGTACAGCAATGTCTGCAACGTTCAGATCACAAATTAAGTTAAATTTTGCAAAAAATACAAAAACGCCTGGTAATATAGCAGTTTTGATACTGTGGAACCATTTCGGTTTTGTAAATGCTGGATTTACTAACTTCTACTATATATAAATTAAAACGACTAATTACATTGGCTACTTTAATAGCCTAATGATAAAAGAAAACTTTTATAAAGTAATAATAATTAGGGCTGTACAATGCTTATGTGATCATCTTTTGACAGATCGCCATATTTTACCTCTTATATATAACAGCCAAAAAAGTAAAAGTGAATTTAAAGTTTTGATGAATGTATAATAAAATTAATTTTTAATAATATCTGTCGTTCTGATTGAATATGATGTAATAAATTTAATCAAACTAATAAATTATGTAAAAAATTGAAAAAATATAAAATCACGTATTACCGGAAGTTATTTTAATATTAAATTAGTAAAAGTATTGTTACAATAAACAGATAAAAAAGTATATTTTAATTGGCCTATTGTTTGGTGTCACCGTAGATTGCAGAAAACGTTTATTTTAACTCCCAAGGATGTAAAATATACGAATATTTCCAAAGAAATTTCTGTAAATAAATTTTACTTACTTGTTAGGAAATGGGTAGTTTAATTTCAATTTCTTCAAAGTTAAAATATTACATGGAAGTAAGTTTGAATATGATTAAAAATTTCCAGAAAACTTCTACTAAATTATAAATTTTATTTTGTCAAGTAAAACAGTTTTTAAAGCCTCGCTTTTACTTTGTTTTTTAAGTTTATTATTCAACTGCAATATATATTTTTATACATATTCACTAATTGATATTGTCTGATTATCAGAAAATATATATATAGGCCTATAAATATAAGAATATTAAAAGTTTCAAATAAGTTAAAACACATTTTTAAACGTTCTTTTTGAATTTTCTGATTTTTTATAATTATATTTTTTTTATAAAGGATTATATTATATTTATGATTAAATATAAAACATTTAGTGGAATTAATATATATTACAATTTATAAAAATATATTGGCAAAAAAATTCAAAATTTCATCGATTTGAAACAGTGTCGTAGCATGTTTTTGTTTCGTAAGCACTATAAAAGTGCAATTAATCAAACACTAGGCATCCTTTCATCCTTTTATTTGTTCATTTAGTTGATACGAGTTGTTTACACGTTTCGGGCCTTATGTTGCTCCTCTTCAGTCAACTAATTTTTTTAAAAAATGTACATAATTACTACATGACATTAAATTGTAAAAATGATACATATAATTTACGAACATACCTTCAAATATTTATCTTTCGAAACCGATTGTAATTGACGTTTAAACATTTTACAGAGTAGGTGTATAAATGGGTACAGATGATTATTTTTAGTTGTTTGTTTGGAAAAAATTATACTAAAATTACAAAACTACACTATATATACATATCAGTATTTCGAATGGCGTATCTGTGTAACACTTTCAGGACAATTTGGTTGATGTTCTTTCATATCCGCTTAAAGGTGATGTATGCATGGGTACAAGTCTTTCTTTTTCTTCTCCATTCTGTCATTTTTTGGAGAATTTACAATAAAAATTAAGACGTAACAATAAGATGTTAGACTTGAAATAACATACCTCTTGTACGCTTTTAAAACCGATAAAAACTTGTGAATTAATAAAAACATTTTTTTCTATAAACGTCAAAAATACATATATGGTTTTCTTGTTTTTGAACAAAGGTTATCTCTGTTCATGCATAAACTTTTATAGCGCCTCTTCTCTTACATCGCATAATCTCGTGCTAATTTACATTGATCCACGCTAAATGAAATGACCAAACTATAACTACATATTTTAAACATTGTATGGTATTAAAAATTCTTCAATATTGAAAATCTTCACTATTAAAAAGTTTTCAAAATTATAAGAGTTACCCCCTTTTTTTTTAATTTATTTTCTCAGATCTTTCTTGTCTGGTTTGTTTATGACTAATTTAAATATATTTATGGTCACTTTTACATTGGTTTTTCTTATTACAATTTTAATTTTGTACTAGCTACATACAATACTTATTTCACGTTATTATTATTTCGTTTTTAAGATTATCCCGATTTATTACAAAATTGGAAATACTGTTAAACAAGGCTTTGAGAATAAAATTGGAAACACTTTTTGTCTAGAGATTAAATTCTTTAGATTTTACATGAAATGATTAGAAAATTTTATCAGGAAAATGTTTTTTTTTTACTCAAATAATAATATGGATTATTTCTAAGAAATTTTATCCGGTCGGATACTCTGTAAATCCGTTCTATGAAACAGAAAAGCTAGAAGAATACATATCTAGGAAAATCGATTCAGATTCCTTTGTTATTCAAACCAATTCCCATTTCAGTTTTAACATTCCTACAATATTCCGTAATAAATGCATATAAAACATTGATTATTGCATACGGAGACCGAAAAACATTGTAACGGTTCGAACTGAAATCTTTTCTCAGGTTACAATGACATTTCTTGAACAATATGTTGTGCAGTTTAATTGTCAATAAATACAAGATTTTTATTTATTTGAATACTTATAAATCAATATTATCGAAATGTATCATGATTCTGCAAACCTCTTTCAGATGTAAAAAATAAAAAGTTCATAGGCCTTCTGAAATCATCAACTTCGGAAAGAAAAACAATACTTAAATCTAGACCTCTGCTTGATTGTTTATGTCCTGCAAATTCATTTTCAAATCAATTATTAAATGTTGTTTCGTAAAAAATAATTTTTTAAATTGCTTTCATATCAATTTTATTAAATTGAATAGAAAGATTAAAGGAAAATAAAGTTTTTCAATTAAATATTTCTTTGCAAATAAACAGATAGAATGAAGATGTAATAAGTTAAATTTATTAACTTCATATACTTACTCCATTATATTAACTTATAAAAATTAGTTCATAATTGCAGAATGTAAAAGAGGAATAATGCATTAAAAACTAGCAAGTAATTTTTTTTAATTATATATTAAAATTTATGAACAGAAGTATTGTTCATTCAGTGTTGTTATAAGTAGTAAATCGACACTACTTATCGGAAATGTAAATGAATTAATGATTTAAAAATTGTTAATATATTGGCTTTATTTTTAACCAAGAGTAGGCCTACATAATCGAAAATAATATAATATTTTCAATATTTTAATTCTAATTCGAAATCCGTGAATAAATAGAATAACAGGAAAACTGTAAGCTATTTTGAATCGTAAAAACCCTATTTTTAAAACTAGGTTACTCTCATAGCACGTCATCAAATGTATTTCAAGTATCTTTTTTCATGAACAATATATAGGAAATTGAATATTTCCAAAATGAACACCAATTTAGCGTTATTTTATACTTCATAAATTAATTTTAGACTTGAATAGGATCTAATAATGTTTTTTAACGCTAATATAAGTAAATATTTTCATTGCAATTACGGTCAGTTCCGTTTTTACGCGATTTCAAGTTACGCAAACATGTATTTCAATATTTACATTTTATTTACGCAAATATATATGTATTATAATAATAAGTTACACGATCAAACTTATCCTCGAAGAAAACATTACATCTACGAGGATCGTTCGGAAAGTAAAGTAAGTTATCGGCAAGAATATTTACGTGATTATGTAACTGATATGTAACAATTTTGAACATGCCTGTCATTATGCTATATTATATAGGCTAATACAGTAATATACTTCATAATATTACATTAAATAGGTCTATTGTGTTTTCAGTGAAACAACAATAAAATTGACATTTCATCGCAACTCTCTTCTTCTTTTTTCTGTCTGCAAGAACTCAGGTATTACAAAATATTGCATTTCGTTAATTAATATAAATTACGTTATTAGTCAGTCTCATTACTCAGGGCGCACGCCCCGGGGGTAAAATTTCGGTCACTACGTAAGTTCTTATAAAATTAATTATAACTATTGTACTATTACAGTATATATTAAAAGAATATTAATATGGTATAAGATAGTTTGAATTTTATAACTTTTATTACTAGCTACAGGATCTCCACTATACGCCTATGTAGGGCAATGTATATTCCCTTATATTTAGTGGCGATCTTGTAAAATACTATACATATATAGCATACGAGTATATACTATTACATAGTATACATGTATATGATATACAGTATTTTATTCTTTTTATTTTAACTCTTTTCGCTCTATTGGCAATAAAGAATGTTTTTGTTAATCAAGCCCATCGTGGGTGGTGAAAAAGATCCGAAATATACGAGACAGATCACCCTAAAAAAATTCCTAGTGTTTTGCGACCAGTTTGGATTAGTTTCCGGGTCCTCTAAAGCGATAAGTTGACACCTTAATCGCTTGGCCATCCAGACATCTAACATGTCGGGTTTGTGTAGGACTACAATGCGGCGGCCGGATGATGACGAGCAAGGTCCGACATATTTAAAAGATATAAAAATTCCTGGGGAATTTCTCATCCAGATCGATCTCGAGTCCATCAGAGTGATAGGAACACGCTTTAAAAAACGGCGATTAAAGCAGACAAAGCTGTATCCAGAGCCATAATTAATCGTTCATTGTTGTTATCGCTGTAGGCTGTTAACCTACTTTTTAAGCAAGTGTATACGGATAAATAAAATATTCATTGGTTGTTTGTAAAGTCTGTCATCGATGATGTCAGAAAGCTAGAAAACCGACAATTGGCTACCGGAATTCATCATATGACTCAAGTGACGTCAGGTCAAATGCCCTGCCTAATGTCCCACTTTTTACATTTCAGTAGTGATGAGCAATCCAATAACTTTCTTATATCGCGGTAAACAGTGACTTTTATTTTTCAATCGAGATAATTTTTTCCGGTAACCGTGATCATGGTTTCACTGTCAAGGTTTGCAATTGTATCATACGATCACCGTGATTGTATGCGTTCTAATAAACTCGCAATTTTACCGCAACGAGCGTCAATGTTTTAAAAAATGTTAAATTAAAACGCACAAATTTATTTATTTATTTATTGCCTTCAAAAATACTGTACAAAGAAAAAATATAAAATGGATAACAGTGGCATAAACAGTTTCATTTTTACATTAATCATATAAATATTTATACTTGGCAATTAATTAGTATTTAAAAAGGGTATCATCTTGGTCTCTCGTTTACAAATAATACCCATGATTTTACCACAATACTAATTATACCAATAAGTTTAGTATGTCCAGCTGTAGAAAATAAACGTTTACAAAAAACCGAAAATGCCAAATCGTAAAGTTTCTTTTGGCCAACTGAAGGTAATTATCAGTGACGAACGTTTGTTTTAGAATTATGGCAACAGCAACACTTGGTAGAGCTTGTCTGACCAAGGTGCGAACCCACGAACCGAACTCCCAGTGCTAAGGGTACAAAGACCACTTGGCCATTGCTGGGCTTAGTGACGAACGATATTTCACTTCTGTTGATTTAATCACCGTATACTGAAAAATAACCGGTAAAGTCGCATAATATTTCAATATTTAGCGATCGGTAATTTTCGTGTAGTTACAAAGTTCACCATAGTGAACTTTGTAACTACAGATGATATTTTTATAGTCAATTCTTCATCGTAGTTATAAAACTCATCGACCACCGAAATTCCGAAAAGTCACTGGCATTACCGGCCAGTGACTTTTCGGAATTATCGTTACTGGCACTGACTTTTCAGTAACGATAATTAAATCACCGGTAGTAAAATATCGCTCATCACAACATTTCAGGATCTAGTCACTTTAATTAGGCTAAGTGTATATTCTTAATTAATATTCGCTATTATTAAGCTACCCCAAATATTTATAAAATCTTTCTCGCTTTGTATTTAGTATTAATTAACATAGAAAAACAAAATTGCAAAATTGCAAATCCTGAAAAAGACAGTCCCAATGAAGCTACACAAAGAGAAAAAAAAACTCTAGCAAAAAAAGACTCCAGCAGTTACCTACAAGACAAGATTTGCTGAGGTGTGTACTTTGTCAATTAAGAAACGTTTTCTTCATTACGAACACTTTTGTTCTTTGAAAACATTTTTACATAGAAAAACATTAATTTTATAGTTACATTTTTAGGAAAGCCAATTCGAAACAAAAAACGTAAATGATCAAAAATCGAGACATTAACATAGAAATTATATTAGCCTGTGACAAAAATGAAACTTTTCAGAGGAAGCAAAGAACGATCTATGATCATTTTGTGACTTTATTACAACAAATACTTCCAAATTGAAAATACACATTTTAGTCTGTGTTAAAAGTTCAATTTCAAAAATTAGAAACAATTTTGTCTGTAAATAAGGAAAATGTCTTGTAGGAAATCCAATATGGAAATCAGTCCGCGTGAAACTATAACTTTTACATTGGACACAGATTTTCTTATAAAATGCATTGTATTTTTTTATCCAGGAAATCCAACAAATATAATAAGTTCTTTTTGGCCTTAATAATGAGTGATCATCTTTCAAAGGGTTATAAGTTTTGCAAGTTGGAGCTGCCTCTTGTACAGGGGTGGCCAACAGTTTTTGCCCCCGGGCCGAATTGGAAAGAAAACTTTTTTCACGGGCCGAACCAGAAGCTGCCCTAGGAAGATTTTGAGGTGGTGCGAGGTCTCTTTGTGGTGTCACCCCATAGAGACTAAATTGTACATAGAGATTACAGATACATTTTTTATATTATCATGCCTTATCAACGCTCTACACTGTACTTACGAGATTTGTAATGGAGAGTTAACTCTAAACGCACAGTGAGTTGTTGACCTTTTTTTTTTAGGCATCAGAATTTTTCATCGAGCAATTCATACTTGAGTAGCTAATATTGGAAGATTAATCGCGGGCCACATAAATTCATTAGACGGGCCGGATCTGGCCCGCGGGCCGTATGTTGGCCATGCCTGCTCTTGTATGACTGTCTGGTTTTAATTATTGGTAAATCGGCTTTCGGCAGTCCGATCCAGCTGGGAAAGCTGATTTTAAGAGGAACCGATTTAAAAAAAAATAAATCTATCTCATTCAATGGCAAAGTCAGAAAAGGCTTTCTTCAGTAGGAATAACATGATACTTTATTAACCTTGATACGCTGTTCATCCTCTTCAATGCATTTTACCCTGGCGGACGTGTGAGAGTTAGGGTTTTTACCCTAATGGTTTTTGAAGAATCATCTATATTCTTGCACATGACAACTATCGGAAACATTGAATTATAACATAAACGAATACTATTCGGAAGTCTAAAGAAAGCGTGAGGAAGTTACTCCTTCTCAGCGGCACCTGCCGTATACTTGACACAGAAGTAATCTAGCTGCAACGTTTACAATCTATTCTGTATCACTATTGACTAGCTACTTTATCTGTGCTACTGGTATTGACATTTACTACTTTTTCCATAAAAAATCAAAAGTCAAAGTTTTGGTATTTACTACCTTACCTATGTCAACGCCTGAATTAATACGTAACTACATTTGCTAATATAGTTGAAGTAGTCTATCTCAAACATGTTTATGTTGAAAACCTTTTTCTTTTTAAATTATTTTTCCCCTGCATAAATTCAATATATTCAGCATAAATGTAATATATTTTCCATGTTTATTTAACATAATTTTCTTTCGAAACCTCTACATCTCAAATTATGGAATGACGTGTCAATAAAAAATTCAAACTCAGCGACTACATTTTGATAGTATAAATCGTAGTTGAGAAACATCTCTTTAAATACAGTACATACTGTAGTTATAATTAATGCGGCTTTTTTTCTGATTGGCTACGAGTTTGGCTAGCTTCTTATAATTGGTTGAAGAAAGTCGGGCATCAGAAACTATTGACAAGCTATTTCTGTTAAGGTATGTCAAAATCTTTTATTAATACCTAATACAGATATGTAATGTATTTGCTATTGTATTAATAAAATACCGTATCTGCAATCAAATCCGTTACTATCTACTGTGCAGTAAACTCTATCTCGAAACTTGTTTATCTTGTAATGCGTCCGGGATGGAGCAAGCCTCTTTTCCTTGTTTAGAGTGCTTCTTTTATCATTATTTTGAACAAATGAAATACGTGGAATATTTTGTTTTTATTAATAAAAAGTAGTCTTAACGGTTTTATTTTTTTTTTATTGGTAAAAATAATGTTAATTTATAGGATAGGAACCACTATGTGGCCGTAAATTTCTCCAGACCCAGGTAAAAACTCCAATTCCTCCTCTCGATAGGTAACGTAGGCTGATTGGTAGGTAACGTAGCCAGTCGAATTCGCCATAAGAATTATGATTGAATGATCAGAGCAATTTGTTTTGGACAGAGAATAGTAATATTACTTTAGCGCCAGCGTTTCTTTATGAGCTGAAATATGTTTTTATATAAAAACAAAATTTCTTTACAATAAATTAATTCGGTTATTTGCGGCTTCAAACATTTAAGTGATTATAAATAGATATTATATTTGAAATAACAGTATAATTTGATTTAGAATTATTGCTGTAGCGAAATCTACAGGTTTCGCTACAGCATTCTGATTGTGAAAATTGCCACAGCAAGTATTTGCGATTTTAGAGATTTTTCTACTATCAACATTGCTGTGAGAACACATTGTTTTTTTTTTTAACAGAACATTGCTGTCATATGAAGTTTTGAGTCCAACATGACAATTGAGTCTTGTCTCAACGAGGAACGTCGAGGCGAGACTCAACTCTCATGTTGGACTCATATCGTACTATGATGACTCGAAACATTCATGGACTCATACTACCGTGTTTCCCCGAAAATAAGACAGTGTCTTATATTAATTTTTGTTCTGAAAAGTGCGCTAGGCCTTATTTTCAGGGGGAGGTCTTATTTTTTCCAGGAGGAAGAATTCACATTTATTATTGAACAAAAAAATTCCCAAGTCGAACTTAGACGAGAGTGACGTATATCCGATGTGTCGAACTGTCGCCTTTTTTTANTTTGACAGATCGCCATATTTTACCTCTTATATATAACAGCCAAAAAAGTAAAAGTGAATTTAAAGTTTTGATGAATGTATAATAAAATTAATTTTTAATTTTAATACCGAGTGATCGTAATTAAGTATTCCTATTCAACGCTGTCTAGAGAGATACTTAGCAATCCAAATACAACGAAATCTGGTATAGCGACATTTGTATTCCTTCGTTTTCCCCATCATATTTGAACCATTGTTCCGTTAGTTATCAAAGTGTAGTTTATGTAAAGTTTCTAGAAAAAGTTCAGTTAGTCCTTTTCCTGTAGTATCATCTGCTTTTTTAAACCCTAAAAATGTTCTTTTACACTGATTTCGTCGTTAATGAAAACCTGATCCTCACAGACGACTTCTCCGAGCGGCATCCGGTCACTTTTACATTGGAAATAATTGAAAATTATTTTGAATGCTTGACTCTTTTACGTATATCAATTAACATTTCATTTTCCATCAAATTGATGATCTCATTTTGTGCGGTTTTCACCAAATAATGATCGCTATAGAATCATGATTCTTTGTAGGTGTTCTCGCTTTGTATCGTCAAACTTTCTATAAAGCTCAACAAGTCCAAAGAAGTTCATTCTGACTTTTTGCGAGTTGTTGAATGAAACTTTTTCAGTTAACACGAACTTTTTTCGACTTGTAAGCAGAGCCGTAACTAGCCTTTCCTGTGCCCTGTGCAAGAATTTGCATTTAGGCCCCTTAATTTATTTGGTTTTGGGAAAATAATAAAACAAATACATTACAATAGATTTTTAATAAGATTTATTTTAATTGAATTTTTCTGGCTTTAATTTTAGCAAATTCATTAATTACACCATCACAGAGCCGTAACTAGGATTTTGGACGCCTATGGCCAAGAATAAAAATGGCGCCTTTTTAATTTTTATTATTAAAAAAATAATTTTTTGATTCTAAAAAAATGCTATTATAAAAAATTATCTAATGACATTTAAATACTAT
>NW_019386211.1:18487-27531 GCF_000671375.1 Centruroides sculpturatus | reverse complement strand
CGACCAATTAGCCATCACCAGCCGTAACGTTATGCAAATCTGTGATTCCCAAGCCATAGTCTTATGCAAATCATGCCGTGTGGCGTAATTGTCTGCTGACCAATCAGTGGCTGTACTTTCAAAAAGCCAACGGCCACTTTCAACCATCTGTCGATGACCGTTACGACTAAAAATAAACTTCGCTAGGTCTTACTTTCAGAGGGAGGTCTTATATTTCGCAATTCAGCAAAATCTGTGCTAGGTCTTATTTTCTGCGGATGTCTTATTTTCGGGGAAACACGGTATGACTCGAGTTATGGACTCGGAGTCATCCATCACTACGCTTACAACATTGTCTGATGAGCTGAAGGATTATTTTGAATAAAACTAGAGACCAATCCAGAATTTGCATCTAATATGCCATATTGTAAAGTAATCTTGGTAAATTTCAAATTTTACCAAGGCACTTTGTACTCTAAAGAGGAATTAACATCAAAATTTTTTAAAATTTTCTATTTGGAAAGTTATTGACTTTCATCTTCAAATTCTTCCTCATTAAATTTACATGTAAGTTACAACTTAACACTTTTCAGTAACTTCTTTTGTGACAATTAAATTGCGCTCTGTCTTTCATTTTATCTTCAATGTTAAAAATTAAATTTCAATTCCTGTAACTCGAATCTGATATATTTATTTTTATTGATTATATACATAAAAATTTTCCGGAAGTTAAAGTAACAACTGAAAATATTTCAGGCGCTTGCTTTATTTGTTTATTATGGAGTAAAGGGAATAAAATGCGCATAGAAAATCGAAATGGATTAACATACAGTACATAATACTTATTCTAACGATAAATACAAAGTGCGAATGTAGTAAAATAAGATTATAATAAATGAAAGCTATTCACTACAAGTTCAAACAGTTATTCATAGAATCCGTTGAAGAGAGAAAAAAGTAGCGACTACCAAGTTCGCAGTACAAAACGATATTAATGAGGAGATATTACTGTAATAAGGCGGTGGTAAGAATTAAAAAGACACGTTTCATGTGGTTGAGACACGGAATTTTTATAGATTTGGTTCCTTGATCTAACATTCCAATTAGTCTCGAATATTCTTCCTCGTAATTTGATTGTTCTCTCACTTATTTTTAAGTAAAATCAGAGACTGTTTCGACCGCGAGATTAATGTCCAATATTTAAGTCGACACCTGCGAATTCGATCCCAATTGGAGATGTCTTTTGATCTTGGAACTTTCAGTCAGTGCATACTACAGTACTTCCTGATAGTTATTGTTTCAAAGTTCAAAATTTCTGAAGGTAAACAAAATTTTAAAGTGTTATTTTACAATATTATTAGAGATGGAGTTAGGTGAGTGCTTTAAAATAAGTATCGAACTGATAAAAGCGTACGAACGGTCATTCCATATTTTACGACGATTTAAATTCCTGTAAAAAAAATGATTTACTCGAATCTGATATATTTATTTTTATTGATTATACATATAAAAATACATAATATTAAATTTAATCACTTTATATTACATTCGTATTCAACCCGAAAAATATACAGTATTTAATTATAATGAAATTAAAAAAAAAAAAAATCTGTACAAATGAACATCGGAAACAAAGAGCGCTCTCTAGAGGGAGGCATCATTGTCACTGCTGGTGATGACGTCACCAGTTGACACTTTGCGTTATTACGTTTCTTAGATAAACAAGATACGATATGTTAACAGTTGGAATTTGGGATTTATAGTTCTTTTTAGTTTGATTACCATAAGTTTTGCCACTAATTCTAATATTCAATGAATTAGTAAACGGATCCAAGGTATGAATGGTGAGTGAGTGATTTCTATATTACTTCAATGCAACGAGAAGTAGGCCTAGTTTTAATTTGTTTAAAACCGGAAATGAAATATTAAAAAAATGAATTTTCTCGATACGTAAATTGCTTCCTTCGGTGTTTATTATTGCCGTCTTAACATATAATTATCAGTCATTTTTTTATTATACCAATCTTTACGTGCTTGATCTGTTTAAGTAGGCGTTCCTCTATGTATAATTGAAAATTTCAACATTTCCATGAAGTAATCTATAAATAACGCTTATCTACTTTCTTATAATAATATATATGTACACTTGAGACGTTTGGAGCTGAAAACTAATTATAACATTGATAAATGAACAAAAGTTTTATAGAAATAATGAAAAGACCTAAAGCTAAATTTATACAAAACATTACAAATATTTAAGTTATTTGAATTATATATGGAAATTGAGAAGGATATAGAAATGTTATAAATAACTTGATGCAAGAAACTTTTTAGAAATATTTAAGCTGTTTTGTAATCTGCATTTGTAACATTTAGCTTATGAAATAAATCATTTGTTTGTAAATTCAATAAACTTTATGCTTAAAACTAGTAATTTATAGAATTTATAAATGCTAAAGTCTGTTATGCAGAAAATCTGAAATTCATCCTGATGTCGGCAAAATTTTATTTAAGCTTCTTTGGAAATTAGTATAATTTTATATTAATTGTAAAACAATTAAGAATAGAATTGTGTCGGTATTTCTAATATTTGTTTTAATTTGAATTAAAATAATATATACGATATTAATAAAGGATAACATAATTTAATAATAATAAGCTACTAGAATGTGATATTTTGATATGATTTAAACACAAGAAACAGAGTGTAAATTTATTTGTGTTGCTGTTTATATTCATTTCAAAAAAGAGCAAATTGTTTTCTTTCTTACTTGACATTATTATATATATTTGTTACTTTGCTGAAATAACTGCTTAATATTTTTTGACCTTTGCTTGTCTTATTAGCTAATGTGGTTTTCTTCTACAATGCCTGACAGTCTTTTGTTTCACTTAGATCCTTTTTGGTTTGTTGTATAATAATGTCTTGTGTCTTAAGTCCAATTTTCACAATATCGGTTTATTGTCTTACTAGATGTCTGCAAATGTGACCTTTCTTCTCGTGATGACGATAAAAAGTTCTCTTATTTTATTTGGTTTCCTTAAAACTTACTCTTTCTCTGTCCAAATGCTCATTTTTTGAGTATCACATTATGAAAGAGTTTGTTTATTGTTTGCTGTTGTAATGTTTGATTTATATCTACAGACAGCAGTGCTCCAGATCATTGTTTTTCAGGATTGTTATTTTGGTCTTCTGATTAAGTGTTCTATTTTTGAAGAATTTTCTGTTTTAAAGAATGCATATTTTTCTTTATTTACATTTATTGTTTGTGGTAAGCCATCTTCCAAGAATGTTCAAACTTTTGCACTTTTAAGTTATGATCCTTAAATCTGATGATTTTTCATGAGGTTTTTGTTTGGGTCTTTCTCCCAACAGCAAAAATAAGTTTGTAAGGTGTTTTCTGTGTCTCTCTTATTATAAAACACCTTATTGAAAACATTTGAAATATTGAAAACACTTTACATACTTTGTAAGGTGATTCCAGATTACACTATTATTGATAAAAATAGCAACATAGTTTGTTTAAAGCAATTAATTTTTTTATATCTAGTAGCATGCCATTATTGTATTAATTATATATTATTGTATTATTGTAATAATGTGTGCGTGGTATCTTGTCGGATTTTCTATATTAGCAAAAAGAAAGTCTCTTAGCTCGCAAAAAACATGGCGGTAATCTTATGAATGGAAACAAGGATTTAAAATCCATTACAGTCATACACTCATTATCTTTGAGGGTAACGCTCCTGTGCTTCTCCACCAGCTGTACTGCGTTTTTTATAGCAAAAGGATATTCCTGTATTTTCGGTCTTATAAAATTGCACACATTTTGGGGCTTGCAAATTTGATATGTTACACATCATTTTTTGTCTTTGAAGGAGTGACATATTTACAAAGATGAGGGGTCCCAATGGGCAGCCCTATGTCTGCTATTTTATGTGAATTGGTTTTGCGTCGTTTGGAAAACAAAGTTCTTTCCTTCTTTCAAAATGACATCATTTTGTACGCAAGATATGTAGATGATGTTTTCATACTCTGGAGGAATGATGGTTGCAGTCGGGAATTTCTTAATAAAATCAACGAAAACCCGTATGGTCTGATATTATCATTGGACCAAGAAAGTGCTTATAATGTAAATTTTCTTGATCTTTCAATCACATGCAAAGAGGGTGAAATATGGACAGACATTTATAAAAAACCGAGTTATCAGCCTATTATTATTTCAAAAAATTCTTTCAATCCTAGGAATTTTAAACATGCGACATTTCGTGCATGGATCAAGTGTGCATACACACATTGTACCAGTGTTTATGATACATATAAGGAATTAAATTACATTCGTACAACAGCTTTGCAGCATGGTTATCGGACAAAAGAAATTGAAGGGCTTATTAATAAGTTTCAGAAACCAACAAAACGACAACTTCTGAATAGGGATGAAAGAAGAAAAGTAGTCCTTAATTATTTTCCTTTCTTGCACACATTGATGAAAAGAGTGGCCAACAACAATAACATAAAGAATGCTATATCTTCGTAATCCTACGATATATAGATTATTAAGAAACGACAAGAAAAAAGAAAACCAGAATAATAGAACGGGAGTGTATGCTATACCGTTAAGGGATCGTCAGTTTAACTCTGATCTATTATACGTTGGTGCAACTATGCGACATTTAATGCAGAGAATTAAAGAACATAAATACTCAATCACTAAGAGCTTGGATAGCACTGTACTTGCGGCTTTCGCTAAACAACAGGAAGTCAACGTGCATTGGGACAAGGCCTCTATCATCAGGGCCACGAACAACAAGCAGGTCCTGAAGTATCTTGAGAAGCTGGAAATATACAAAGCCCACATTACACGGGCTGTATTAACCACAGGGATGCGGATGGTTTATCCACCGCATGGAAATCATTTTACCATCGCACATAATGGTAATCTACTAATAGGCATTAATGCGGCAAAAAAAATTCGATTATGTTTATTTTTATTTTATTTTTATTCCTATACAAAGCATATGCGCAATTTATGTACGTTTTTACTATGCAACTGCGTTTTACGTTGAAATTTGAGTTTTTAAAAGCTAGTATTCTATTTTTAGCATTCTTTTAGTTTGAAATAGTTTAACTGATAAAGGCTGTTTAAAACAGTCAAAAACGTTATTATTCTTATTAAATATTGCTGGGATTAATAAGGTGTTGTTTGTTAGTTATATATTATCCAGTAAGTTCTTTATTTATTTAATATAAAACTTGCAAAAGAATTTGACTGACTGACTATTTACAAAAATCAGTCAGTCCACATTGCTATAATGAAAATGTAAATTAAATTTTAATTATAATTTATGTAAATATGATGATTTTTTAATTAAAATTTGTTATTAATATAAGAAAGAAGGGATAAAAGTAATACAATTCAAAATTTTAGTAGAGAATATAACAACATGCAAAAACTTGTGGAAGGAAAAAGATTCCAAAAACTGCAAGAATGCTACACGATAGAAAAAATATTTTTACATCAAAAATTTTTTTTAAAGGAAGGAATTTTTAAGAAGTTTATTCTTTAGTCATATCTTACTTCATTCTTATTTTTCAGTTTTAGAAAATAAACTTCACTATATCTAGAATCTTTTTCCAAAAAGATAAGATATTTTGCTCTTTCTTTTGACATTCAGAAAAGGGATATCTCTTCAATTTTTCTGTGATGAAAACTTTATGCAAGTCCTCAGGCTCTTCTGCTATTTTTCTGTCTGTAATCTGAATAATTTGTTTGAAGGAATCTTAACTTGGATGATTTAATCTTTCATGAAGTTCAACTTCATGAAAGATTAAATCATCCAAGTTAAGATTCTGTATTCGTTACTGGAACATATTTTTGTGTTTTAAATGCACTATTGTTGTTGTTTCATATATATAATATAATCTGTCAACTGTTTTCAAGATTACTACTCCATACATATCATACACCATCACATTATCATTAAACTATATCTTATATCCTTGTTCTGTCAATCATCCTACAAAAATTAGGTAACTTTCAAAGATTAGAATAAGAACATTTTCCACATAAAATGTGTTTCTTCCATTTTTGTTTTGTATTTAATACTATAAGACCCTTCTTCATTGATAGACTTTTTTCACATGCTATTCTTATTGGTCCATTATAAGGAAACATTTTCAAAAATTTGTTCTCTCCTTGTGTCATATGTTCTGAACAAGCATTGTCTAAAAAACAATCATCATTTTTCATTTTTTCATAATGCAAATTGTGCATTGCTTTAGATTTTTTAGTTTTCTCATTGTAAAATTTTATCTTCTACTGTTATCTGGTTGATTGTGCATTTTCATTCTTTTTCTTCATTTTTCTGTGCAAACTTGCAAAATCTTGCAGTATGATTTGCTTGACCATAGCAAAAACATCCAAAGACTTTTCTACTTGCTGTCTGCACTTCACTGTTCCTTTTTAGATCTCCAAATTCTTTGTGATATTTCTTCTTTTCTATGCTATTAATGTACTTGCCACCTTTAGAATGGGAAATAGTGGGACATTGGTAGAAAAATGCTGATTTTTGAATAAAAACACTGACAGCATAAAAAGTGATAAAATTATTTATTGTGTCTTTTATTTATGTTTATCCTTACTGGACAATGAAGTGCATTCAATAGACACCAAGCTTTAGTTTACATCTGCCTTTATTCTGCTGTTTAGGTGCCAATACATTTTGGGCACTTGCCCCTTTTATTTATTAACATTGATATTGCACAATGAACTTATTGAAAATCTTTAATAAACAAAACTAATGTTATCTCTGCATATATGCTGTCAAGAGAATGGCAATAGCTTTATACTCTAACATCACAATTTAATAAAGATCAAGTATTTTATTTAAATCTACACCTAGATTTATGATGTGTCATGAGTCTTGCTATTGCCCGATGAGTGCCCTTTGTGCAATGTTTTGTTTTCTTAATAATTTCTTTTGTAACAGTGTACTTATGACAGATGCTATTAGTCAGTTTATTGACCTTCACTGCAGTTATGAAGGATAGTGTTTTCTGGTTGTGATTTAGTTCCTATCTGTCTTATCATAGTGACTATTTCTTTTGTATTTCTTTTCATCACACAGCAATGCAGGGGAGGCCCTACAATGTTGTGTGGCAAAATCATCAGCCTTACTACAGTATTTTACAAAGCTTACAAATTTTTGTAAAATTCCACAAATCTCAACAAACCATCTTGTTTCTTTTCTTGAGAAAGTTTGTACCATATGGCCTGTATATTCTTAAGTGATGAATCAGATGTTATTTCTTTTTGGGAGGAGAAACTGTACTGCTGCTCAGTAATTTGGTCTAACTGTAAAAGTAAACTAAATTTGTTTCCTTCTGCTGATGAATTGGTCATAACTGATTTAACCACAAACATGATAGCACTAATGTTGTCGGACTTGAAGTTGCAATTTATCATATCTGCCATTTAAAATTATCATATTTAAGCTAAAATTTTTGTACATATATAAAAATATCAATCTTGTTTCTTTCTCAATTGAATGGGTCTGAGAATATCGTTCTGGTTTGCTTTAGTCCTTCCTAATAAAATACATAACAGTCCAGATTTTTAAAATGTCATTGTTTGCTGATTGTTATTATGCATATCAGTGCAGTAAGCTACATGTTACACTCTTGGATGCTGTTTCCTATTTTTTTTTGGGGCAATAGATACTTTTCTCATGATACTCACGTTGCCTGTGGAGGATCTGGTTTCTTTCTCAACACTTCCAGGATTTTTGTACAAAGCTCTTCACTCTCATTGTCTGTGAGGAAGGTGCCTACATTATCTTCCTCAGACTGCATCAAGCCATTTCAAATACATTTTATTACATTTTTGATAGTACATATATACAATATCACTTTTCAATTAGAATTCATCTGGAGTAGCCATATTGTATGGCTATAATTTCTATAAATCTCAGTTTCCTTTGTCTATCTACCACACTTGTTTATAAAAAGGTTCTGAGGTACTGGTACACTGGAATTAAAATATGCTACTGTAGGAATTTCTTGTTATACAAATTACTATGCAAGGACAAGCTATGCACATCAGGGGTATATAGAATCTCTGTTAGGGTTGATAGATTTGGAAGGAGTCTAGAATACATAGGGGCTGTCATTTGCTAACCATTAAATTGAAAGAACATAAATACAATAGAGAAGATATAAATGGTCACAGCTCTATCTTTGCATCAGAATTGAGTGGTTCTTAGATAGAATTAAAAGACTATATTAAGTATTAGTGAGAAAAAGCAAATTCACTTATGTATATACTTTATAATGCCAGTCAACAGCCAGTTAACATTAGTTTTTTTTTTTTTTTTTACCTTATTGAAATTTAGCTTGAGCAATAACCAAAATTCAGTAGTCTGGTGGTCAAATTTTACTACCAAAAAATTTTAATTGACTACTAAAGAATTACAAATAGTAACCAATGAACTATAAGCATTGATCCAAAACTATTATTCTGGTCACCAATACCCTGTGGACATCCATTTAATGAATTGTATATGATATGTGAAAAGTTGTAAATGAGTGAACTTTATTTAAAAAGTTATTAGTAAATACCTATAACTTAATTTATCTTGTTATTTTTTAAATCAATAATCTGTCAGATGAGCTAAAATTATTAATTTTGAATGGGCTAGATTGAAATTATGAAAAAGTTTTTAAAGTAATTAAAATCATTGCACTCTTAAAAGTTTAAATGAGATACTTTAGCATATAAAAACTTTTTCCAGTTATAAGTCTATTGTGTAACATATTGCACGTCACACAAAGGGTAAGGTTACACAATTTAGGGTTCAAATTAAGTACCAGGCCAGGACTTAAATAGGAAGTAAAATACAATGACCCAAAATAACACTTGAATAAGTAAAAATCAACAATAATATTTATTAGATTGAACAGTATTATATATATATATATATATATATATATATAAATAACAATGATTATAATAAGAATTAGTAATGTGTATATATTTCAAATATTCAAAAAAAAAAAAAAAAAAAAA
>NW_019386211.1:10272-17572 GCF_000671375.1 Centruroides sculpturatus | reverse complement strand
TAAGTTAATATATAATTATATATACAGTACCTAATTTATATATAATTAATATATAATTATATGTACAGTACCTAATTTATATATAATTTATATAATACTGTCCAGACGATAGAAATCTCTCCGTAGCGTGGTGCTACGGACGGCGGGAAAGTAGTTCGGCTGCCTGATGATGTTTGAGATAATTATAGGGAATTTTTACTGTTTTTTACGGATACCGGTCACAATTTTTTCGTAGTTTTATAGGAATCGTAATTATAGGGACCATAATTATAGGGGGGTCGACTGTAACTATAACTAAAAATAATGCCCAAAACATAAAATAATGATCGGAGTTTGCGTCCTTACAAGCTCGATTATAAATTAAGATGTGAAAACAAATATTTGTTTTAGTTTTTTACACTTTAATTTCTAGAATAGTTTATCATTTTCATTCACACAGAAATTGAGAGTATAAAGAATTGAGGTAAGAGATAATTGAGAGTATTGAGTAATTGAGGTAAGAGAGAATTGAGGTAAAGAATTGAGAGATAAAGAATTGAGGTGTTCCAAGAGCAAAAACACCTAAAAGACTATTTTTATTGTGTGATTTTTAAGAACAAATATTTTTTCTTTGTGTGTGTATGTGTGTACTGTACATGTATGTAAAAATTAATTCATAATATTTATTAGAATAAATAAATGTTTAAAATATAATAGTTTTGTGCAATGCATCAGTTCCAAGATGATGCCATTTGTACTATACTATGTATTACTTTTCTTTTTTAACTCTACTCTGTAGACACTAATGCTTTATCCCCTTCCACTGTGGGTTTTGCCAGATCCACAAGGGGTGGCTGAATGATGAGAGAAGAGACTGGAATCAGATGGCAATTAATACATCAAATGGTTTGATATTAATCAAGATTGAGGGAACGAACTTAGAATATTATATGCCTGATAATGCAATAGACTTATGATTTAATTCATCTCTTTATAAGAGACATGTACAATGACATAAACATCTGTAGTTACTCTTAATTAATAGTCTGTTATTGTTAATAATAAAGTTATTAAAATCAAGTCAAGATCAGTTATATACAAAATAAACAATCAATGAAAGAAATTCTTGAAAGAAGATTGATTTGCAAGATACGTAATATATTACTGTGTATTATTGTTCTTTTTTATTTTATTTTATTGGCGTGAACTTTTTGGATAGACTACCAACATGATAAATTGGAATACAGTAATACCCTGAACTTACGCAATAGGTGGGACCAAGCAGTAACCGCGTAAGTTGAATTTGCGTAAGTCGGGGTATAATTTCGCATATAAATACATACAAATAATTTTTAATTGGGGCCAGAGACTAAAGAAAACAATAATTTAGAAAAAAATGTTTAATAAAATCTTAGTAATACATTTTTTTGGCCTAATTAGGCCAAATACAAATTAGGCCTAATATAGGCCTAATTTGTTACATATGTGTAACAAATTAGGCCTATATTATTTTACAATTTTTCACATTTACTTGATTATTACACCATAATTTTAACATTGTTTCCATTTCAGCGATAATACTGTGAAGTTTACGAATGATGCTTGAATTTAAAGATTGAGCATTTTTTACAGCTTCGAGAATTTTTTCTTTGCCTTTTATAATTGTTCTGACCAACAATTGTGGTAGATCAACCTTCTTTGCCAATTCACAAATTTTCATTTTTGTATCGAAGTCTTTAATAATGGGTACGTTCGTAAAGTCAAATGAGTTAAACGCGTTAGTAAAGAATCGTTCAAAAAGTCTAACGAAATAGGAATAACGATGACTTCATTCTCGTTCGACTTTACGAACATAGCCAATGTTAACTTTACATTCCAAAGATAAAATTTTTCTTTTCTGTTTGATGCAGAAGAATTAGTTCTACTTCGTTTAGATGACATAGTAGAGTCTCTCGAGTCTCAGTAGATATAACAAACAGAAATAAATAACACAAAATAAATTGTAGCTATGTGTGGATTCCGCGCGACACATCCGAACATGTAAGCTGAACAATAGTGTGGGGGGAGTGAGTAATCAAGGGTTGTGTGGCGCTCAAACAAAAGATGAATTGATGAGATTTGAAAATCGCGTAACTCCTTGTTCGCATAAGTTGGGGTATTACTGTACTATAAAGTTTACTCTGGTACAGCTGGCTTATAAAAATTTTTGAATTTTTTGAACTTTGCTTGAGATTTGCTAAATTAAAATAACAGATTATTTTTTTACAAAATTGGAAAAATAATGTTTTGTCTAACTGTGTATAGTAAGTTTGAGAGGATTACCTAATAAAATAAAATCTAGGCTATGTAATATCAAATTGAGAGAGATTTTTCTAAAGCTGTTACAAGCAACAAATATGAAGCTCATTGAGGTTAATTAATTAAAAAGTATATACTTTGAAAATGGCTAATTTCTAGGAAGATCAAGAACTAATTATTATTAGCTATATTCATTAAAATGTTTTAACTATTGTTTTACATATTTTGAGTGCTTGGTACTTCAGAATGATTTTATATGTTATTTTAACACTGTTCTAATTTCATTGTCTTGAATACTTAAGCACTTGAGAAGATATAGATTTTTTTCTTTATTGAACTCGTAACATAATTTTTATAATATTCAGGTTGATTGTGTATTGTTTTCTGGAAACAGTAGTATTAATTGAAAGTGATTGACTCAAACTATCCATAATAAATTTGATAAATATTTTGATTTTTAGCCAGATTTGAATCATCTTAATTTATTAATTTTTATTTTATCTAAACATGATTCTTTTTTTAAATTAAATAACAATTAGCAAATAATGATAGGCTAGTTTTTAAAAAGATTATAGAAATTTTAAGCTTTTTATTATTTGTCAGTCTAGTTCAGGGATGGTGAATTTTTTTGAGCTTGTATGCCATATAGTAAGCATACTTAACTTTAAAGATGCTCATGCATGCCAAAGTTTTAGACTTTGAATAACAATACTTAAATAAATAAAATGAATATGCTTTAATTAGAATAAATGTAAAAAAGATAATTGAAAAAACGGATGATCAGGTGGTAAACTGAAGGGATTATTGCAAAAAGACAGATGATAAATCGACATCCTATGATGATATGCTAGATGATTTCTCCTTATGTGCATACATCATGTGCCAGGTGATTTTTCCTTGTGTGCCACAGGTTTGCCACCCTTGCTGTAGGTCAATGTAAAGTACATTTTTTTAACTTTAAATTTAACTTATGACAGTTATGAGTTAACAGCAAAAGTTTTCAGATAAAAATTTTGTCAATAAATGGAAAAATATATTTATAATGAAATTTTATGATTCCAGTAAACTAATATAACAACTAGATAGGAATCATTACTTGAATAGATTATTATATGTTAAGATTATAAACTGATCAATAGGATGACTATCACGCCAAAATATTGTATAATAAAATAAAATGGAGAAGACACTGAGGTCAGCGTTACATGTACGTTTTCTACATGTAACGCCGACCTCAGTGTCTTCTCCATTTTATTTTATTATAACATTATAAACTTTTGACAATATTAAAATTTAGAAAATTTCTGTGGAAATATTTGCTAACTGTTGTTAAAAATGTAGAAACTTACTGGAGTGCAGTGCTTGAAACTTTCATGGGAATGCAAAATGTCATCTGTCTATTATGCATTTTGATGAAAATTAAAATATATTATTCAAGAATATTATTATATGATAATATGAATTTAAGATATTGTTTCAATGCAGGTAATTAAATAAATTTTGCATTTTATTAAATCACTAAAAAGCCAAACATTATTATCTTTCTTGTAGATATCATAAATTATATAACTGTTTAATAAGATAATCTAGATAATACATATCTTTTTCTTCATTTTATCAAATGTAATGGAACTTAATAAATTGAACATTAAACAAATTTGAAAATTTGTATATTTTATTTAATACATTTGTATTAAAGCAAAATACATCATTTGTGCTTACTCTAGCACAAGATTTTAATAAAATATACAAATGTTTTCAATCATGTTTAGAGGCCTTCATCAAATAATATAGCTGCTGCATAAATCAAATACATTTCAAAACATTCAAAAAAGGAATATTCCATACATAACATGATGTAATTTAAAAGATTATAGATGATTAATATAGAATACTAAATAAACATAAATATCAAATTGATTGTGGACAATTCCAATTCAAGTCGACTACAGGAAGGATAAAACTCCAGCTCCAGCAGAAAAAGTCTGTTGCAAGATGTTTACTTTGTAAAAGTGGAACTTTTTGTCATGGATTGAATATTTTGTTGTTTTAAATGATTTTTCAAAATAAACATTAAAATTAAGATGGAAAAAATTATACAGAGTAAAATTAATGCATTACTTGAATAGATTTTTATATGTTAAAGTTAAAAACTTTTGATGATAATACAATTTACAAAATTTCTATAGAAATATTTTCTAAATGTAAATGGTATGCACTTTATTAAATTAAAACAACATAAATCTTTTTATAAAATTGGAAAGATTATAATGTTTTATCTGTGTATGATAAGATTGAGAGGATTACCTAATAAGATAAATATCTATGTAATATCAAATTGAGAGAGATTTTTCTAAAGCTTTGAAGAGTAATAAATGTGAAGTTCATTGAGGTTAATTAAATTCAGTATTTACTTTGAAAATGGCTTATTTCTATAAAGATCAGGAACTAATTATTATATTTTATTTATTTATATTTCAAAATATTGTATATTAAAATATAAAATATTTCAATATTGTTCATAAATGAATATAATATATTTAGTATGTGACTGCTTACTGTCCTGTCTATTAGTTGTATTTCCTTTGAAATTAGCACAAGTTTGCTCTTGAGAACAAATCACACAGGAACTCTTTTTGATGGAAAAAGTAGGTTTATTTTCTATAATTTAAAAGGATGAATTAAGCATTTCAGGCTTAATGCCCGTCTTCAGTCCTATTTTATTAAATCAGTAAAAAATTATGTAAAATTTACAGAATATATTAAAATATATTTAACATATGCATACAAAAGTTTTCTCAATAAATATAATTACCTAATAGTATGCTGAAATAACAAAGTTATTAAAACCATGGGTAAAATAAGTACAACTGTGAAAAAAAAGAAAAAAAAAATTAATATTAAGAAATAAGTAAATAAATGAAGTAAAATATTATTAAAATAATAATATAGTATACATGTAGAAATTAAGTTAATTTGGTTAAATTGTACAAAATCATGGGCTAGTATAAATAAAACTGAAATATATTAAAAATAAAAAATATAAATAAATAAATAAATTTAATAAAATAATGTAAAATTAATAAGAGGGTATACCTGTAAAAATAAATATAAAAATAAAATAAAATAAAAAAAAGAATTCATCAAACTATGTAATGCCGGCAAAGTTATCAACTTCTATTCCAATACACCTATGTATATTAAAAAGAACATATTCAATATGTATTTAAACAAAATTAAAACACATACAAGTGACATAACAAGCCAAAACCTAGAAATCGAACATATTTACCACATCTTTCAATTAAATAACTACCCAAACAAAATTATTAACAAATGGCTACATAACCACACGATATGATAACAGATACCTAAAACAGAAATAATTTACAGAAAACTAGATTATACTCTGATAATTTTTGAAAATATCCAAAGAATACTAACACCATATATCATTCTAGTATCCACACTGAATAACAAAATCGAAAATTTCTTTAAAAATCAAAGAACAAATTAACAGTAATATACAGGGTGTATCAGAATGATGATTTAAAAATTTGGGGGATTGTAGAGGATGAAATTATGAATGTTTTGATATAAGGAACCTATAGCCAGAAATGTGATATCAAGTTTTTATAGCACTTTTCACATTCTATGCAGTTGGTATGCTGAATGAAATAGCAGAATACAGTATTTATGTCAAGTTTTATTGACAAAACAGTAGAGTACAATCAAACTACTCTATTGTTCAGTGGCTGCACTACTTTAGAGTAAATGTTCAATGTGACGACCACCAACTTCGTTATATAATGTGCAATGACAAACCATGTTTTGTCCAACTCTCTGTAAGATGCCATGATCCCCTCTGATGGTATTAAATGCTGTAAAGATGCACTCCGTAAGCTCATGAACTGTTTCTACAGGTGTTGCATACACAAGGGACTCACGTTGACTAGCTGTGTGTTTACAGCACAACGCCAGTGGATGCAAGGGGTGACCTGAAGAACGACAAGCACTGAGTACACAACGTCCTGTACACAGGCTCAGTTAGACCACTGTAGTTGTGTGTTTAGTCTTTCATCCGCAGCAATAACATGACGTCAATGGATGGAAGGGTAGCTACCAAAGTGAAGGGCGGTCAAGCACTTCTTACTGCTGTAGATACTAGTTCAAATTTTTGGCTATAGGTTCCTTATATCAAAATGTTCAAAATTTCATCCTCTACAATCCCCCAAATTTTTAAAATGTCATTCTGATACATCCTGTAGATGTTTTGTTAAATAATAATTTAGTTTACAGCTTTACTAGTATGTGTCAGCCAAAATACTTTTACATAGATGAAACTGGTAGAATGTTAATAATTCAAATAAGAGAATATAAGGACTGTGAAGTATGATTACACCAACTCAGCAGTCAAATAAATGAAATTCACAGAAGAAATTTAAACACTGGCATTGTCATCAGTGAGATATGGCAGCCATTATTAACAAAATAGAAGAGTCCATTTTAAGATGTGCTTCCCCTCCCACCCCATTTTAATTCACTGAATGGATAAAACATCAAACATTGTGATAAGCTTACAGTGCTCTTACACCTTATTTTTAGCCAGTTTTAATCAGTTTTAAGTCTTTTATATTTTTACTACCTTGTAATCAAAAAAACTTTTTATACGTTTTATGAAATTATATTTATTTTTACATGTATACCCTCTTATTAATCTTGCAACATTTTATTAGATTCTTTTATTTATTTATTTATATTTTTTATTTTTAATATACAGTGGAACCTCGGTATACGACCTTAATCCGTTCTTGGTGTTTGGACTTATACCGAATAGGACGTATACCAAACCAACCTTTTCCATAAGAAGTAATGTAAAAATGATTAATCCGTTCTCATGTAAAAAAAAGGCTGGCTTTAAACACCTCGCTTTCCTGGCTAGTTTCTGCTTGATTTTTCATGAGATCAGCATGTATCCTTTTAACTTTCTCGCAAATAATTTCTTCCGATACGCTGTCGCCGG
>NW_019386211.1:6615-9163 GCF_000671375.1 Centruroides sculpturatus | reverse complement strand
GAAATGTTTCTTTCACAAGAAATGTATAAAATTACAGTACTAAACAGACGATAGGTCGCCTAACTCGCCGTAGCGTGACGCTAGACGGCGAAAAATATATATTTAATTATAATAAAGTTACAATAAATTAAGTTAATATATAATTATATATACAGTACCTAATTTATATATAATTAATATATAATTATATGTACAGTACCTAATTTATATATAATTTATATAATACTGTCCAGACGATAGAAATCTCTCCGTAGCGTGGCGCTACGGACGGCGGGTAAGTAGTTCGGCTGCCCGATGACGTTTTACGTATTATAGGAGTTATTTTTACCGTTGTTTACGGATAATGCCACAATTTTTATAGGAATCATAACTATAGGAAACAGTTTTATAGGGGGATCTACTGTATATTCTAATACATTCTATAAATTTTACATAATTTTTTACTGATTTAATAAAATAGGACTGAAGACGGCATTAAGCCTGAAATGCTTAGTTCATCCTTTTAATTTATAGAAAATAAACCTACTTTTTTCATCAAAAAGAGAGTTCTAATTTCGTTCTGCTGAAGGAAATATAAATAAATTAAAAATATGATTAAAAATTTCAGCCTGGCATTGTGACAATGTCACAATAAATTATTGCTCATTTATCATATTTTTTATGATTAAATTAATTTTTCAAAGGTGTAATGCTCTCAATATAGCTCAGATATACAAAGGCACATAAAGCAGTAAACAGTGCATTGTAATTTTTTAAAAAGTTTGATTCCTTTTTGATGAGTTTAAGATCTATATATTTTGATAAATTATTTAGANAAATACATATAAACATAATCGGTTGGTTGATAGAATAAGACAACGTAACCATGGGCGATCTGCAAATGAGAAGAGATAACTCTCTATGGAGAACTGGACCCTATTAAGGTAATTGCGATACATGCCAAGAGGGATGCCTCCTGCGAAACTTTCTATGGGAAGCGGGATCCTATTTTGATGCTAGACACGTGGAAATTCAACGTGGCCAGCCCGTGGGCGAGGCGCGAGATCATCAGCAGTTATAACAGTTATACAGCTGTATCATTATAACAATACTAATACGTTTTGACTGACATTAATGAACTGGCAAAGAAAGAATTCATCAACTAGCATAACTAATTATAACACAGCCTACTGTTATTAACAGTGGCATGCTAAACTGTCTTGATGCATTAAACCTCCATTAATCATTAATAAACCACCAATGACACTAATAAAAATTTTACGTCTTCATTTTCATAAATAATAATAAAAATGCTTAACTTTAATTGGAAATATATTTTCTTTGATATATTATTAGTTTGAAAGCCTCATCATTTAATGAAATTACTGTAAATTACTTGCAAACATTCATGTTTCTTCTGAGTTTTACAGTAAAATTTGTTAATTTGGCATTCTCTGAAAAGTAGCTGATAATTTGGAGTTGTTCAGTAACAGTCTGTCTTGCTAGTATTTCATTAATCAGAATTTGTTTGGACACTTAATCACAATGCAACTATGTTCTGAGCATACGTTGCTTTGATTGCTTTGTGAATCATATGTATATAAATCAGTATGATTGTCAATTTTGTACAATAACATATTAATTAACATTTTTGCTGATTTCTTTCAATCTTAACTTGGTATGGTTAATGATTGTATCAACTTTAGACTACTAATGAGTGTGCATAAATAAATTGGAAACATACATCTGTATAAACTGGAACAAAATATATAGTGCAATATTCAAATTACATATAACTTATTTTATGAAAATACAGAAATGTACTGTAATCTGGCATTTTCAATAATATAGCACCATTCTGATCCTGTAGTTGCTAGATTAACAAACTTCTATTGTATTTAGATTATGATTATGAATATTTTGTAAATTGGAAAATTTTATTTAATGTAATAATGAAAGTGAATTTATAACTACTTAAAATATATTTATTTTTATACAGTTAAATCTTTTTAATTTAAATGTGAAGAGGAATTCAATTTAATTTTAAAAATTTGAAATTTTTTAATTTGAAACTTTTTTGCAAGTTTCTATACTGTAGTCTTTCTTCAAAAGAGAAAGGATTTGATATACATTTCTCTCAGTATGCAAAAGAAAATAATTCTTTGTTCATTACAAAGTAGAACATGTATGTAGGGTGTCCATGAAGTATTTTATCAGTTTGACAAAAGTATATAATTGATTCTTTTTGCCTCTTTGTCTTTATTGTTTTACATTTCTGTATATATATTGTCTACTTGGACCTTGTTTATTAATAGGACTTATTATACTGGAGAAGTTTCTGATTAGCAAAGAGAGGAGATCTTGATCAAACATCAAAACAAAATATTTTAATTTTTACCTGATTTTTGACTAAGATCTCCTCTCTTTACTAATCAGAAACTTCACCATTATAATAAGTCTTATTAATAAACAAGGTTCAAGTAGACAATATATACACATAAATGTATATAATTGATCTTTAACAGTGTGTGTGGTGTTTTTTTTTTTTTGAATGGATAAAACATCAAAC
>NW_019386211.1:0-6294 GCF_000671375.1 Centruroides sculpturatus | reverse complement strand
TTGTACAAACAAAATAAATATATTGAAAAATATAAAAACAATAAAAAATTATACTTCAGATGTTAATTTAGTATCAAAAACGTAAAATATTTGAGTAGCCCAAGAAATAGCCGAAGATTGCAGCGCCACAGCACTAGCAAAAATTTAAATTTGCCGACTGGAATGCTTTCAGATAACGGACATTTCGGATAACCAGCTTTCGGATAAACGATGCTCTACTGTAATATATTCTAATAATACTAATGTATTATAAAAATAGCACATTGTCATTGGCAATGGCAAAAGAGTGGAAACATCATTTGTACTTATTCGCAGAAAGTCTGTTGTTCACAGCCAGTTCGTTGCTTGAGTCACGTAACGGCCAAACAGAAAGTCCATTGTTCGCAGCGTCTGTTATTCGAGGCGTACATTATACGAGGCACCACTGTATTAAAATTTATCTATATTCACAATCTTTTCATTATATTTGATGTTAAGTCTGTTGTCGTTCTCACCCTACACAATCTTTGTCTTATTTATTTTTAGCCCATATCTAATAGAAACTTCTTCAATCCTACTTCAAATTATTACATTACTATATACAGTAAATATTAAAATAATGTTAAGATTATTTACAAAAATTTAAAAAAAAATTAAAATTACATATATAAGACAATCTTACCGTTTCAGAATTCTGTTCTTCAGATTTTCTTCTAAATTTTTTGATAATTATATTTAATATCACATATTTTTCAGTAACCTGATAAAGCCTATGAAATCCTTTACTCAGCTTAGAATTAGAATTTTGTTCCTGTAAAAAAAGAAAAAATCACATATATCCAATTTAAAAATAAATTAAAATTACAATTAATAAGTATAAATTAACAAAAATATTATAATAGAGAGGTTGTGGCTAACATTTTCTTTGCAATAATGTGAACGTCGGACATTCAGCAGCCGCCTTGTAAGCACAGAAGTTTGACAATGATGTTTGGAACGTCGAGCATGATTCCTCTGATGTTCCAAACATCATTGTCAAACTTCTAGGCTTATCGGAAGGCGGCACTGAACATCCAACATTCACGTTTTCATGATGAAACCATCAGCTGCAACCTCTCTATTATAAAACTTAATACCAAATATTTAACAAAATGAAATAAATGACAAAATAAAATAAGAATAACAGTAAAGTAATAATGTAGAAGTGTCTTAATAAAGGAAGTCAAGTTAGAGTTCATACAGAGACCTCCATGTGGTAGATTGTGAGTCCACATCCCTGTAATTAATGCAGATGGAAGTTCTATTTGCTTTATATATTTCTAAGATCTCTAAGTGCCTAAGTGTGTTTGAGGTCCTTAGCTGGTCTGATGATTGTAATGTGACTTATACACTAGGTACAGGTCACACTACAGGTACAGTACCTTTCTAAATCAGTTGACTATGTGTCATTCTTTTTTTGTATTTTATCTGTGAAATATGAGATATTAACTTTGATTAATTCAAAGTTTTAATTTTAAAAAAATTCAAAGGAACTAATTTCATTAAATTTTTTAACATTAATTTAAGTAAGAATTTTTTGAGGAATAATAGTAAGCTCAAATTATCCAGTGATTTGAATTAATCAAATTAGACTGTATATCCTAATTTACTAAATATAAATGTATATACATATATATTTTAATTAATAATTTTTTAATACAGATATGAATGGAATAGGAAGAATAGACAATGTTACATATCAAAGTAGTGATCTCCCAGTTACAGCAGGGAGTAATCCTGAAACTATAATTGTAAAGGATACATCTGATAACAGTACTTTTGGAAATGGAACAATTGTTGAGATACCACCAATATTTCTACAAACAAATGCTGCACAAACAATCTCAGGTGCTTTTGTTTGGGCAGCATTAATTATAACATGCCATCAGGTAAAAGTTTATTTTGAATATATGTTAAGATAATTTATATGTTATAAATTAATTTTTTTGAAATTATTAGTAACATAAATGGATTTTTTGCAAAACTTTAAAGCTGAAAAAATTGAGTTAAGAATAGTTTTATCTTTTTATGTAAAAGTGAAAAATAGTATCTGTATGGCAATGATTTTTAAATTAATAATACTAATAATAACAATTTTAAACTTTCAATAAATAACAAAACATTAAGTTACCTTTTCTGGAATTTTAAGCATATTTTGTGTTTTGGTGTTAATTAATTAATAAAATATTATAGTACAAATAAAATTCTTTAATAATAATAATTCAAATGTTTTCAATCAAATTCAATTTGTCATCAGGAAAAACTAAAAAGAACAAAGAATCTTGCATACAGAAGAACATTATGATTAGCTGTAAACAATAGAGATCCTAGATCCATTTTTAAGAAATCAGGTATATACACAATGAATTTAAAAGCTGTGTAAGACTTCCACGTCATAGGAAAGGAGTCAATATCACAAAAGTTTATGGCTGTGGTATTGCAGGTGGCCTTGTATATTTCCAGATGTTTGTTATATACTTGTTCCAGATGCTTAAGGAAAGGTTGCTTAGATGCATTATGTAATAGGTGTGCCTTGTGGAATTCAACTTGCATGTCTGGGTCAGAGGCATAGATAGCCAAAGTCGTGTTGGCCAAATTTTTTAAGATAGATATCTGATGCTCTTTGAGGTGGTATTTAAAGGGTGAGCTATAGCTCCTACATATTGTAAGTGTTGGTATGATCTATGATTGTTGACAAGGATACTGTAGATGCCTGGTTGCTGTCAAGGATACTGTAGATACTGGTGCTTGTCAAGCCAGTCTTTAGTGTTATGGAGGAGGGAGGAAATTGAGGGACTTCTATAAAAAGCTAATTGAAAGTTATTACTCCTGGACATTTCTTTGTACAGGGTGGCAAGCTTCTTGTTGTAAGTGACTGTTCTGTACTTTGTATCTTGGGAGTGATTTACCTGCAGGGTAGAAGTGGTGTTGGAAAGCCAACATATAAGGCCCTGAATAGTGAGTGGAAAGTAGCCATGCTGGGTGGCATAACAGGTGATTGTAAGGAGCTCTTTCTCCCTATCCTATGTGTCAGACGAATAGGAGAATGCCCTCACTTCTATGTTGTTTCTTTATTTAAATTTTAAACTCAGACTTATCAAAATGATTAAAATTTAAATTTTTATGAAATTGAATTTAATTTCTCAAACTAAAATTGACTAAATCTGCATTCTAATGACATGCAAATTTTAGCCAATTTTGTTTTAATATTTATTTTAACAGTATTTTGTTTTTAAATTTAATTCTTTATTAATTATAAACTTATTTAAATTTTTGTTTTGATGATGGTTATTTAAGAATAGCTGACAATTTCTAGTTTGTATTAAAAAAATACTTTAAATATTTTACTGAATACAAAATTAATGTAATAGTCATATTGGCCTCCTACAGTAGATGGGTATTTTTAAGCAGAGGTTTTAGTTAAAAAATAAATGGTGCAGTTGACAGAGGACATTGTTATCAGAAAAGTAGAAAAAAAATTATATATATATTTTCTTTTTGAGATATCTACTTTTCTGGTAGCATAGTGTCCTCTTTAGCAGCATAATATATATATATATATATATATTGTTGCTCTAAGGTGTCAAAGTTTAACCCTTGATGACTCGTAGGACACCACAATGTTTGAGCTGTTTAAGTGTCATCTGCCTATTTTTTCAATAATAATAATTATTATTATTATTATTAATTTGCTTTGAGAAATATTTTAAATTATAATGTTTTCTTTTGTCTTACCATCCATTATTTTTTATTTATTTTTTTTAAACATTAAAAACTAAAATTGTTATAGATTGTGATGAGGTGTGGGCAGCATTTATTTATTTTAGTTAAACTAGGAAAAGTCTGATTGAGACAAAAGATTTCCACCACTCTGCATAATAATAAAAATAAATAACAAATAAATAAATGAGCTAAAAAATATGTAATGGAAAAACATTAAAATATATTAGAACATAGTAAAGCAATTTTGAAAAAGAAAATAAAAAAAAAATTTATAAAGAATACATTTACAAGTATTTTTAAAATGAGTATAGTTTTCATAAAGTATGTTTTCGAGGTTAATCATATTTTGTGAAATAAGATAAAAAAATTATCTTTGAGAAATGGATAATCTAAAAAAAATTTGTAAAAATGCATGTAGGGTTATGCATGTTTCACTGTGTTGGTTTTAGTTGAAGCCTGTCATATAATGCCTATATAAGCATTAAAATATTTAAAATATAAAAGCCAATTGAAATATTTAATGCGTTCTGTAAAAGAAAAGAGTCTCAGTCTGGACCTTACAACGTTCGGATGATAAGTAATAGACAAATGGCAGAGTTTATTTAAAATGAGATAAATTTTGTCAAGTTCTTTAGAGAATTTTCTAAAAGGGAAGCATTGTTGGAAAAAGGGATATGGAGAGCATTGTAAAGCCTCACTTTACAATGCTTTCCACATCTTCAACACAATCTATAACAGCTGAAGTAAAATGCCAAAGTTGCACTGCAGTCAGTAACAGTTTTTATAGTCTGTGTAGCAAAGGAGTATACATGAGTTAGCCTGAGCTGAAAGGGTGTATGTTAGATGGAAGGAAACATGTGGGAGGTGAGACGTGAATCTTACCTTTTACAGTTTTGTTTTTTGCATTTTCAAAACATTTTTGTACTATATTTGTCATAATGTTATTGTTCTACTTTTTTTTTGCAACTTTTATTACTGTGATCCATGTATCAACTTTTACATGTCTCCTTCCATTCCTTTCATCTAACGTAGACCCTTCCAGCTCAGGCTGACTTGTGTCTACTCTTTTGCTGTGCAGACTATAATATTTTTTATTTTATAAATGTAATTCTTGATATTTTGGTATTATACAGTACATATGATAGAATATTATATAAATATTATAAATAATGAGCTTTTGTAATAATTTTTCAGTAAATAAGTGAATTCTTAAAATCTAAAAATTAAATGCTTTTTTTGAGCATTTAANTTTTTTTTTTTTTTTTTTTTTTTTTTTTTTTTTTTTTTTTTTTTTTTTTTTTTTTTTTTTTTTTTTTTTTGAGGAGGTTTTTTATACTTTGTTGTTTTGCTGAATCTGTATAGCAGATTTGGTTTCAACAAACCAAGATACACACTGGCATCTCATGGGGAAGCTATTTCATGGAAAAACACTTCTTAATTTACTAGGAATATTTGAAATGCAAAAATCTTTAATCAGTTTAAGTGACCTTGACAGTCACTTAAACTGATTTTGTTTTTTGTAGAATATTTATCATAAAGATTGTGCTCTCTGTAATTTTTTAAAGTTTGTAAGAGTTTATGGACATCTTGTATATAGAATGTATGTTAGAAAATTATAAGATATGTTTAAATCTATTTGAAATTTCTGACGTTTTTATAGACTAATATTTTAATATTTTTATTTAAAAGAAAGTCACATGACATCATATGATGTAATGTTTGCCTTTTCAGTATTTATTTATTTATTTTTTAATTCACCATCACATTTCAAAGAATTTTTGTTGCTAAGCTATGGCAGTATAGTGATACACATTTGAGATTCAGCATATTGACTCCATTTTTATGCTAGGATAGTATCCAATATTATTTCACAGTTTTTGGGCTGCAATTTGAAAAAATTGTATATCTATAAAATTCGCACTGTTGTCCATCTGTCTGTGTTTCCTTAATCTTGAGAATGGTGTTAGATAGATGAAATTCAAGACCAGATATGGAAATCTTAGGGACGGGAGCTCTCAATTAACCATACATTAACTTTTGATGTAAACCGGAAGACATGTTATTTCAATTCAAAAATTTTTCTGAGTTAGATGACTAGCACAACGCCATTGCTAACAGAAAAGTATGATGTACAGGGGCAAGCCACTACAGTACTAATTTGAGGTGGAGAGCATATATTTTAAATGAAATAAATTAAAAATTATAGCCTGGCATTGTGACAATATTACAATAAATAATTGCTCATTGATACTACATATTTTCTTCTGTTTTTCTAATGTTGTTTTAATCACTCATTTTTAATTTTAAAGATAAACTTATGTGTATTTCATTCTTGGACATCATTAAAAGCATAGCTATTGCTCAACAGCTTTAATGCGTAGACTAAAATGTCACTAAAACTTTAAAATGATAATTTTGCTCATATCCTACAAGTTTATTTTTGGGTAATTTTCAAATAAAAATAAAAATAATAAATTCACATTTTAAAAATTAACTCCAGCAAAAAGTTTAATGAAACAAAAACATTTTCAATCTAATTTGATAGGTCTAATT
>NW_019386210.1:0-72176 GCF_000671375.1 Centruroides sculpturatus | reverse complement strand
ATAAACCGTCTTTAAACTATTCCCGTGATGTTTCTTAACGCAAAGCGCGTACAATCCGCAATTTAAGTAACTATTTTAGAACTTTATACGAGACAAAATACTTTGAAATTATCTATTTAATTAATAGAGAGGATTTTATACTTTTTTTTTTAATTAATTCGACGATATAAAAGTTTACAGTTTAAGAATTTCGTCCACGACTCGTCCCATTCGCACAGACGAATGGTCTGGAACAAAACACGGTTTATTTGCAATCTAACATAATAAAAACATTCGGAACGAATTCCCTATTATTATAACAAAGTTATAAAGAAACAAAGAGCTCGTTACGCGTCACGAATACGTCGTACAAAGAGATAAACTTGGAAGAAAACCGGGCCGTCCCCCGGCGTGGTTTTACATTTCCATACAAAACAGCGGGGTAAAAAAACAGAAAATTAAATTTAAAATTAATAATAGAAAAATTGCGGCCGAAGTTTTCATTTGTAAAACGTGAACGTCGAACGTCGAGCGCCGCTTATAAGATAGCCGCGCTCGACGTTCGACGTTCACGTTTTACAGATGAAAACTTCGGCCGCAACCTCGTTAATTTCTCGTAAATTAATGCATAAAATTACTTTTTTTTATATTGTTCTATTTAATTATCTACGTGTTAAAATATATTGTTACGAAACTGTGTAAAAGAGCGATTTAGTCGGGCCGAAAGAACGAAAATACGAAATTTCGGCACAACTCGAATGGTAAAATAACTACCGAAAATAAAGAAATTTCGCGTAAATTTTTACGGATAAAGAAACGAGTAAAGAAAGGTACGAGTTTACCTTTAAACAACTAAAATATTCCATTCGAATCTATTATTAAATAAAGTTGTATATGTAAGATATATATTTCATAAGACGAATGGCGATCAATCATTGGAGAGAAAAGGATTTTGCCAAATGCATAGATTTTGCATTACACTATTTTGAAGGATTGATAATGGATGAAGGATATCTTCCTCGGAAAACTTGCTCCTTTTTTTCTTCCACATCCACTTTAAACATTAACAACTCTTTGTTTACTCCCAGATAAATTTATCCTCTTTCGCACCGGTTTTCGCCATTTAAATATTTACAAATGCTCTCGATTTCTAAGAATGTCAAAGACGAACTACAAATATTATTATTTACGGCACTCTTTGTGTAATTGTAAATATTCTACTGTTACAAAATGCGGTGTAATTAATATCCGGGGAGGAGACAGTGGAAGGATTTTGCTTTCCCGGCTAGTATATAGAGGGAAAGTATGACCATCGGTCAAAAAATGATCCTTTCCCTCCAAGATTTTTACATTTTTTTGGACTTTGTGGACCTTGAAAAGTCTAGAAATGCAAAAAATTCGGGGGTAATTTCTGTATGTATGGATGTTTGTGTGTGTACTTCAGGCCACACCGATAACGTTTACGGAAGAAAAATCAATTAGAAAAGTTTCATAATTTTCATAGAAATAAAAAACTTTTGTCGATTATTTGCGTAAGGACGTCCGATATGGTAGCTTTTATTCCATTTACTCGTAGGAAAATATTCGAACGACGAGAAAGAATAAACGTGAAGGAGACTTCTTTTCCTTTGATAATGACGATATTGTCTACCACCACTTGGCAAACATTAACGTTAGATTTATCGATAAATATTTGATAAATTACGATAGAAAAATGTATTATTGGAATTTGGATCTTATCCATAAAAGGCGCATTTATACTGTGACACCTGCTTCTCTCCTCGGCCATTACTACTCTACCGAGTGTCAAAACAACTTATTCCTTATAACAGACAAACATTATGATTTAGTACCGGGACAAAAATATATTTTTACATCTCTATAACATCTTTGTTTATAAATGACCATTTTTTTGTTCGGTTCGAAACTTGGTTCGCCATTTTTTTTTTCCTGGTTTGTAGATGACAAAAATTATTTTTCCACGGTTTAAAATATTAAAAAAAAATTAGCATTACGTGCCTCTAAACACAAACAAAAGTCTCCGGAGTTCTAAAGGAACGTGTAAAGAATGAGGAAAAATAAGGGGAGGAAAAAAAAGTTTTCCTTCGCCTTAAATAAAAAAAAAGTAATTTAAATAAACATAAAATATTCAAACAAGAAAATTAAATTAGTATCTCGAATTTAAAATTCCTTTTTTGATAATAACCTGGAGAATCGAGAGATCTGTGGATAGAAAATCATTTTATTTGCTGTTCTCTCTCTCTCTCTCTTCTTTTTTTTACTTTTACTTTTCCTCTAGAAAATAAAGAAGGAAAAAAAGAAAAAAAATAATTTAAGTCTTCTCAATATTCTACAACGAGTCGGAATAAATGAGATTCTCTTGTTAAGTAAACTAATGTTGGCATTATCTGTGCTTTGGTAAGCGAATCTCTTATCTTTACAATTAATGAGGAAAACTTTGATAATTCTTATCCCTTTGAGCTTTGTTATAACGCCATTTTCGTCTACCTAAAATATATTTCCGGTTCAAAGTTCAAATATATTTTAAACGAATCGGCGTTTATAAGTAATTTCGCTTGTATCTATAAATTTGTATACATTTTTTCGAGGGTGTTTTTCTTTTTATATAGGCCTAAATACACACTCTTTCCTGTTATAATTATTTAATATAAATCGAACGAAATATTCAGGCATACTATTACTTTTCGTTACGTTACGGGTGCTTTTATGTTTGACGTCATAACGTGCTAAGCCACGTCATACGAGGCGAATAGGAAATTGATTCCAATTGTTGCCGACGTAATTATAACACAAATTTTTCGGTTTCGGTCGAACGGACGTACCGACGGACGAATTTATAAAAGCAGAAGCCAAGTAATATGCCACATTAACGGACAAAAAGAGCGTGAATACCGACGTAAATCTTAAACAATTAAACATTAATTAATTTATTTAAATTTCTTAGATATAAAACAATATTTTCGAAGAGTTAAATAAGAAAAAAAAAAGAGGATTTTCGTCGAGATTCTTAACTTTTGTAATCGTGTTTCGCGGTCGCAGCGTTAATACGGGAACGAAATAAATAAAAAGAAAATGGAGAATAAAAAATAAAATAACCGACAAATAGACGAGTCGCTAACATAAATCTTTTTAGAATTAGAAAAGAAGATATTTTCTAAGAATAACATTTCCAATACTTTAATACTTTCAAAAGAAACTTGACTCGCCTGGACGGTTAAAGGGACTTTTCTTCTTTAATCTGAAGAAAATGGAGTTTGGCCATTCAAAAGTCGAATTACACAAATTGAACTGTTTCTTTTCGCCTTAAAAATAATAAATAATAGCAAATTATCTTCAAAATTTAAACGTAAATAACTCGGTAGACGAAGTTTTTCTTACGTCCCGACACGTAAATTTGTTTTTAGAAAAAAAAATAAGTTTTAAAGGCAAATTTAGTGTAAAAAAAATGAGAAGAAAGCTGTTAAATTTTCAATGTTGTTATTATTTCATACATTAAACTTATTAACAAAATCGTGGCAGAGATGCTTTGTAAGTGATAAGAAGTGCAGAAAATGACCTAAATCCATTATCTTTTTTTCTTTTTTTTTCCCTTCTCTTCTTCTTCTTCTTCTCTCTCCTCTGATGTTGTTGCAATGGCGGTTTTTGTTTTGTCCTGCCAACATCAGATGCTTTTGTTTCGGTGCATCAAAAGAAGATTTGTGTTATTTCTAGTTTACTCCTTCTCCTTTTTTGAATAAAATATAAGTTTTTTAATAAATTAAGTTTAAAATTTTACAGTAGAAAACTTTATTTTTGTAATTAAAATGTTTAGTTTTAGCACTCTCTCGCTACTTCTCGAACACTTTACCACGCCGATATACCCCCAAAAACTCTTTTTATTCACAAAAATATAACTTTTAAAACTATTTTTTAATATTGTAATTCATATCGAGTGTCCAAACTTAAAACTTTTCTACTTTGTTCGATTGTAGCGTAAGTAAAAAAGAATCGAGAGTCAAGAGTAAATTGGTAACTCGTTTATTATTAAGGGATGCGGAATTATAACTCGATCTAGGAAAAGAAACATTCTAAGGACGAAAATAATCCCTTAATACCCTAAACAAGCTGGATATTAAGAAAAGGGATATAAGCATTTAACAGGATATTCCGGGGATTAAGAAGTTAATCGTGTTCATCGTCTCGGATAAATTAACTCTAAACTCCATTCTAGTTATATTTATCTTGGTAAGCAAATATCTAAAAATGTTTAACTTTTAAAATTAACTTTGTATTTAATATAATTAACCGACAAATTTAATAAAATTGCCGATTTAATTACATAAATTAGCATAATTAAAAGATGCGTAACGTTCATTTTTGTATACCGAAAACTTGCCGGAAAGAGAATTATATTTATTATAAAAATATGTTGAAGATTTATATTCTTGGAAGAGATAAATCTTGGCAGATGTCTAGATTAGACCGTTTCTAGGAGGGAGGAATAAAAAAATAATACGTCAAGATTGAAGCGAGGAGCTTAATAAGGATACAAAGTTGATGGATTATAAAGTCGAGACAGTTTCCAGTAATATTTTAAATTGTTGTAAAATGTGAGACGTAAAGAAAATTTTTAATCGCGTAACAAATCATTTTATCTATAAAAATAAATTTTTTAAAAATTGTTTGCCCAGAGATTTCACCAGAGTGAGTTTCTCGTCCAATTGCCACTACAATTGCATTTCTCTGTAATTGTAGAAAAGTGCGAAGAGTTAACATTACTACTCCTCCCAGAGACTTTTTTTTTCACTTTATATTTTATTTATTTTAAATATTTTCAACAATTTTTAAACGTTTCTGTACAGGAGACAACTTTATCTCTTTCGGTTTGTTCATTAGAAAAGGTTACAAGACGTAAGAAATTGTTAAAAGAAAAATGAAGAAAATAATAAAACTCGATATAATAAAGATTAAATTATATAATAAATACTAAAAAATTTATAATTCAGTGTAACCGGAGCGAAGACATTGTTTCGAGTACACATAAAGAAACACTTAAATATAAAAATATGTGTAGAAAATATCGTTATAAAGTGTAAAAAGGGACCCAAATATATAGCACGACCGTTATCAATGCACGAGAATTTAAAAAGTGGAGAAGATATTTTTAACTCGAATACGAATCGAAAGTCTTCAGATAGCTCTAATATATATAATTTTTTTTTTATTTTTACTTTTGGATTGAAGTATAAAGTATTGTCGCTGACATATCACTAACACAGATGGCCACATCGACCATAGAATTGAATAAAAAACACTTTTTATGCTTTGTCCGGCTTACAGAAAGTTCTAAACGTGCAGCGAAATACAAGCGAAACTCATCCAACATCGCTCTTTCCATTATCAAAAAAATCTCTTACAAACTCTCCTTATATAACGTTGCTTTTTTTTTTGAGTTATTTCAAGACGAGTTACATTTATTAAATCCCAAATAACATTATGTTATACGTATTTTATATTATATCCACGTGTAACTCGTATCGATTGAGAAAAACACCCAATAGTTTTTATAAAAATATAGAAAAAAAAAAAATAAAGAAAAACGAAAGATTCTTTGCGTTAAAAGTGTTTTTTTTTTAAAAAAACAATTTTTATATTTAATAAATTACAAAATATTCTCTTTTTTATGCGACTTTCTTTATTAATATTCGATTTTCATATACGGAACAGGGGGATAGAAAGATAAGTAAAAAAAAGAGTATAAAATTTAAGAGGATTGTTAAAGCCGGGATATACTTTTAACATGTTTTATATCTATTAAAACAATCATCTTTGTAAGGGTTGATACGTTATTACATTTACTAGAAAGGAGTCACCTCGTAAATATATGTTGTAGGTGTCTGTTTTATCAGCTACAGATAGAGGCATATGGTTCCCACAGGTCACATTAACTGGCTGCAACCTGATCAATACCTACGACTATAGATTGTTGGTGTGACCGGAGTCGTCTACATTCTCCCTTTTCGCACACAACCAGAAAATTACGGCCTCCAAACAGGTAGAGAAAGTAAATGTCGACTTGTAAAATAGGTCCAATTTTTTTTTTTACGGCTTTCGAAAAACCACAATTTCTTCTTTCATTTTCTAACAATTTAAGTTTTTGTAAAATCGATACGATTCTAAATTTGTTTTTAATTTAAACTTTGTAGTTTTTTATAAATTTTTAAAGTGTAAACCAATCTCCAAAACTAGAGATTTTTCTTATTTCTATGCAGTGTTTTTTTTTTTTTATTCCTCTCCACCCGGTTTTATGGAGAGAAAACGTTACGAAAGTGTAAAAGAATTAAAGAATGTGCATTTGTATTCAAATCCCCAACCTAATTAAACCGAGATTGTCGACAAACTTTTCGAATTTTTCTACTTTAAGCCATTATAAGAAAGCTTTTCTTAACATTAAAACTTTAATCAAACAACCATTAAATGATACAAAATACATTGGCTTCTTGCACTTTAACACGTAACGTAATCTTCGTCGTCATTCGTAAAATACATTTATAATCTCGGATTAATTTTGAATTTATTTTTCTACTTTCCTCTTGTATTATTATTTTTTTTTTCTTTTGATGTTTACTTAAAAAGAAGCTAAAAATTAAAAAAAAAAAGCGGCCGGAAGAAAAATAGTATTTGTTTAACTGCCAATTTTTATTATTATTTTTATTTCTTTTATTCAATAATTTCGATAAATAAAGAGTCGTGACACGTAACTGTTTAAAGTTTAACACTCTTTCTTAGGGTGGAAAATGAAAATCCGACTGATTTAACACACGCGAAACACATTGTTTCTGTCTATAAACCCGCATTAGTAAAAGGGCATTTTGCCAGAAGCATCATTTACTATCGTCTTTCTAAAGTGGCAATACATTAATTGAATTCAGCTATTTTTCTTTTTCGTTTCTCGTGTAGAAAATATGAAACGTGTAGAAAAATCTTCTGCGCCGACAATTTCGATTACTTAACTCTTTGTATTATAATAATGCCGGCATTTGTGAAGAATCGACAGATGAAACGTCGTAGTGTACAACATAAGGCGCAAGAAACTTAAAACATTTGAAAGAATAAAAAGAAATTTGGCAATGGAGACGATAAAGAAACTCGAATGCCGATCGTTGTCTGCTGATGTTTATTATTATTATTATTCCGTAGACGAGAGATAAATAATTTAAGACGTTTAAACAGTAAACACCAAAATCAAAAATAGATTGTAAACAATTAAAATTTCCCTTCCTGACATCCGATTGATTATAAAATCGCTTAGCAGAAGCTAAATTTCTTTTTTTCCTCCAATATTTATAGATTATTTCTGATCTATTTTCGGATTTTCACCTCTTGGAGCATCATCCTTCTACATTCGTAGCACTTCATTTGTTACAACTCTTTACAAGAGTCTATCGACGTTTCCGCATGAAAATATCAAGAAATAAAACTTTCGGTACGTTTAATTTTCTCATAAATAAACATATTTTTCGAATATTTAAACTGAATACATCTAAGCAAATATCTTTTGGGACATTTAAAATCCAACTGTTTGCTGAATGACAGTTGTAACAATGAGATTTTTGAATAGGATTTCCAGATATATCAAGCATCTCCAGTTGAATTATTGAACGATTCTTCGGCTGTCAACTTACTTTTATCTACTTTAGTTCTTCTTCCTTCTCTAAAATCTTACGGGACTCGACTCAAAAAAAAAAGAAGAAAAATAATAATAAAAATCGACAAATTTCTTCAATTGGAAAATAATATTGAAAGTTGACTTTAAAAATAAAGTTTTGTGGCGGTCAAATTCTAGTTTGACTTTCTCCTTTTTTTTTTTTTATTTCTGTGTATAGGAAGAGCGCTTTACTTTAACACTTCTCCTCCATTTTCTACAAGCTATTTTCTTCTTTTATTCCTTATAAAATATCGTATTTAATATTTAAATACAGTATATACACGCTCGGGATTTTACGGATATCGAAAATTTCTCTTCTAAATAATACTCCGATGCATATTTAAACAGATTTTATGCTCTTATAAATCTGTAAATCTGATTTTTTTTCTTTTACTATTATTTTTACGGCAGAATTTTATTCTGTTATAATATAAAAGTTCTTATATTATCGTACTTAATCCTCTTTCCCGGTCCAATACAATACAGTCGACCCCCCCATAACACTGTTGATTATTCCGTTTTATATGAATTCCATGTTGTACGAGTCACTTGGATTTTACAAAGACGTGAGCCGTTCACAGCCCGGCACACGTATTTGTAAAATCTAAGTGACTCATACAACATGGAATTCATATAAAATGGAATTATCAACAGTGTTAAAGGGGGGTCGACTGTATTGCCAGATACAAAGACGTTATTCGCGAATGGGTGGTTGGTGTTTTTGGTGTTGTTTTTTCCTCTTTTTTTTTTTTTAAATTTGGGCCTGTATATAATGAAGGAAGAGATAAGATAGCGAGTTATTGTTTGAATAAAAGAAAGGTAGTGTTTATTATTATAATTATTATTATTAAAAAAAGGAAAATAGGAAAGAAGAGAGTCGATCGTTAATACCATTTTTCTTTTTTTTTTATTACTTTTTCTCTTTGGCAAATTGCAAATAGTCAAGAAAATAAACGGGAAAAATTAATTTAAATGACTTTTTTTTTATTATTTTAAAAAATTTAATTAATTATTTCGTTCATTCGGGAATTTAAACGTGAGTTTAAATGCTATTATATAAATGTATTTTTATATATATATAAGGGAAGAAAGACGTTAAAACGTAACAGGAAAAAAATCGGATTTTACAAAATTCGTATTTTATGTTTCTATAGAAAAGCATACAATAAAACGAAGACGGTAGAAAATATTAAATTTTCATCGATCGAATACGATAAAAAAATGAAAAAATATATATATATAGAAAAATAATTGAAAAGACGAAAAAACCATAAAAATATCATGGCAGAAACGGAAAAGGAACATACAACATGCGATTCTCTTCTTGCGGATTTAACGCAGGCATAACAATGATTGGGAAGACATCAAACCAATGTCATGGTAATGCCTTTCGAATGATGTTCTTATCCCAATCCGGAATTGTAAGAAGAAAGTAGATTTTTATGGCCAAACAGATTTACCCACCGCCTCTGCTAGAGTACAGCGAAAACTTTCAATCAATGCGGAAGGGAGGGGGAGGGAACGATTCCGTCCTTTCCTCTTCTAAACCGCGTATTATCATAACAGCATTCGATTGGTGTCTGGTCCCGTGTCGTCGGGGTTATTTACAATTCAGACGACGTCCGGACACGGGTTAAAGGACGAATTTTATCAAATATCGATCCCTAAACCAATTAACGGTAAGCGGTGGCTAGACGTTAATTGTCGTTGGTCCTCCGAGGATTGCGCGCGTGGACAAAATGGCGACGTGGCGTTTTCTTCCTCTTTTAATGGATCCACCAGTCGATAAAATCTATACTTTAATTACGTTATAAGTATAACTGGGGAGATTATAACGTCGACGATCTTCTAATAAGTCTCCTTCGGCTCTTACCTTTTTTTCCACCTCTCCTCCTTCTGTTCATTCGATTCCGAGTCGGGATTACGGAAGAATATTAAATGAAAAATATTGGATAAACAATAATTTAAAAACAATACTCGACTTGGATCGATTATATTCTAACGTTTTTATGTGAGAAAGTGTCAGAAGGTTTAATTATAACGTTAGAGATTGATCGACGAACTTTGCTCTTTTTTTTTTTTTTTTTTTATCAGGAAAATAATTCGTCTTTAATATCGTCCGAGTGTTTATATAAGTATTTTATTAAATTTTTTTCCTTATATTTTCAGTATTTATCGTTAATTTATGCGCGTAACACCGATTTGCAACGTCAAAAGGTTTGCATCTCTAACTTTCTCCTAACATTTATCATTTAGGTGAATGACGTTATACGTATTTTCACAACGTTTCTGGTAATTTTTGTTAAATAATATTAAAAACAAATGTTTTAAACTATAATTTTTTAGTAGATACCGGCGTGATATTCTCTTCCCTTTCCTCCAATTTCCTCCCTCTTCTACCTCTTCTCTCTCTTTACGACATCATCGAGTAAAGCCCAACTTCCCTTACGGTACAATACGATGACCGATGAGTTAATTATATGAAATGATACCGAATTTCATAACCGACGATCTTATCGCTCGTCATAGTGATCTAGAGTTGAAACTTTTAAATAAAGACGAGGAAATTATTATTTCCTTTCCTTATCTAACAACGGAAGACGATAGAAATGCTTTAAAAATTTAATTTCATACACAATTTTTACCCGAAAAATTAGTTTTTCTCTATATAAAGTATAGAAGAAACTATTGGAAACTGGAAAAGTTCTACTTCAATCAACAGCTACCGCCTACTGTATATCTGCAGAAAAGTAATTTTATCACCAGTGAAGATTTCTGGTGCTTTTTCACACCCATCGAAGCATTCTAACCGGATACAAACACGATTACCGTATATAATACGCGCGCCTCCAACGAGAACAATCGAGAGATATCGACGACAGATAATACATTTTCCAAAATCAACTATTGGATTTATCGATTGCCTTTAAAAGAAAGTAATAATAAAAAAAAATATATATATATATATATATATATTAAAGATCGGCAGACATTTTACAGGACAAAAGTGGAGAGGAGAGGGGGGGGATGCAATAAGTCAAATCGACAAAACACGGATAAATGTGTCCATTAAAAGAGAGGTGCTAAGTTTTCTGCTAGACTCGTGTCTTTTCCACTCGACTAGATAATTTCTATCGCACTTTAGGGCATCGATTCTTTCCGCCGAAATAAAGAGAGAAAGGAATTAGAAAAATGTACGTACTTCATATCTAAAGGGGTCGGTATTCTCATCCGACGATTGAATGTTTTGTATTCTTTGCTTACTTCATTAGTCGGTAAGGACGAGATATTCAACAATGTAAATTTTTTTTTTATTCGAAAGAAAGGATAAAGAAAAGGTAGAATTGTTCTAAAAATGGCAGCAAGGTGTTTTCTTCTGTTAGCGATCAATAGTACAGTTTCCTATAATACAAAGCTAAGCCGTGTCTGCCTATCTTACATTTCTTCAATTTAAGTTTTGCTTGGAAGGGCATCGTTATAAACAAGCTCCTACAAAAAAAAACCATTCCCTCCTTTTATTTGAAAAATATTCTAAAGAAACTCCTCTTCCATATTGTATATCTACAAATTCTATAGTTATTAAGAGAGAGAGATTTCATTCCCAGAGATGTATTTTCATCAAAAAAAAAATTCGCTGTTCATTCTTCTACAAACACTTTTCTCTACTTATCGAACGTACAAATAAGTTTATTTATATGATTTTCTATAGTCTACACTCCATAAATATATATAGAGAAGAGCGTGTTTTCACCCTAATCAATTTTTTAGAATAAAGAAAAAATAAATTGAAAATGATCCGAGTCCCAAAAGCGTACTAAAAATAGTCTACTTTTACACTCCCGTGTTTATTCTTTTGTCGAATTTTCTAAAAATAAAAGGGGGGGAAACATATTCGTATCCCTGGTAACGGGTTTTATAAAAATTTATAATTTTGACATTTTTTTTTCTTGTTTTTTTCGTTTCTAAATCTAATTTGATCTTATTTGTTTTTCTTATTTCGAACAATAAATTTTTCGTCCGTTATAAAAGAAAAAAGAAAGGGAAGCATCTTCTTAGGAAATGCCGACTTAAAATTTATTTGAATGGTTTGAAAAATCACTTTGCTTTATACATAAAAATGAGATTTAATATATTCGGAATTTATATACCAAGAATTGAAGCAAATCAATTCGACTTTATTACAAAAAGATAATATTAAATCCACTCGGAATTATTTTCGATATAAAATTATTCCAAAGATATTCCTTCGTTTATTCACTATTTATTTTATGAAGATTTTCTTCTTTCGACTTTTATAAACTGCAATTTTTTTTATATTTTTATTCTTGTTTTTTCTCCCTTGTGTTGTGGAGAAGACTGCAGTTCTACAACCGACGTGTTCATCGAGTTTACGTCATCAAACAGTCTTTTGCTTGGCAGATACAGCTTCTAAATGTCGATAGTTCTTCAACTTACACCTTTCTCTTTCCGTCTGTACTTTGTCTACCCTTCTATTAAACTTTAGACACTGTCAATCGCTCTGTAAAGTCGAGAGAGAGACTCCGAAAGTTCGTCGGATGGAATATTCTAGTGATTATTCCTCTAGAATAATTAAAACTGGTGGTATTTCCACGCTAAATCTCACCTAGAATACGGAACAAAATAGAAAACTGGGGATTAGATAAATAATAAATTAAGAATTTAATTTCTATATTTTGATAATAGATATTTTTCGAAAATAATTAATTGTATTTGAAAAATAATTATCGAGTAATTAGGAAGGAATAATTATAAGAGATTAACGTCAGTTGCAGTAGGAAAACCATTATTCGAAATGAGGAGAATTAACGGAAAGGAATATACGAATTTCTATTCGAATTTCGTAGAAAATCGTGCGTAAGAGACAAAATAAATGATTACAACCGACTTCTTTATCTTTTGGTAAGAAACGAGAAGACGACGACGACGACGACGTCATTAAGTGAAATATGATTATTCTTATTCCGTTTCCGTTTTGCCAAATGCTATGAAATAATAAGCACGACACGCCATCGAAGATAACAACAAATCGTCCGAGAAACTCTCTTTGAATCTTAAAAACCTAAATAACAAGTTATACTTTTATCTGACTCCATAAATAATTCACTCGGTGAAGAACAACCCGGATTACTCCGGATTTAAACAGGGGTGTAAATGCCGCCATTTTATACCTCCACCGTATATATATATACGATCCATACTTTATCCAGTTGATAAAATTTTACTTGATTTTTTGATGATTTCCCTGTTCTTTTTTATCCCTTCCCCTCCGTCGCCTCTACACTAAGACCTTATTAAATTTAACTCTAAATATATTTATATTCGGTAGCGAATNACAAGCACTCCAATAAATAAATATAATTGAAACGACACTTTGAAATGTTTTTTCAATGAAAATGAATAATAATAATAAGTTTGAATAAAAATGATGAAATTTAATTTTAGAAATATTAAATGAGAGAGAGATTTAGAATAAATTCTATTTTTAAATTCGGCAATGTACAGTACAAAATTCTGCCCAAAGCAGTAGAAGTCGATTATGTCGAGTGGTGTTTTTTTTTTTCTTCTTCTTCTTTTTTAGAAGTTTATTCTCTCTTTTTTTTTTATTTGGAAGTTGTTGAAAATTCGTTTAAGACCAGATTAAACTCTGGAGTATTCGTTGGAAATTAGCATTTTTCTCTTTAGATTATCGATTATTTTCGTAGAAAAAAAAATCATATAGAATTAAATAAATAAGATAATATTTTCGTATTTTTAGATGCTACATTCCTAGGGAGATGTTTACGCAACTTATTTATATCTAATACTTTTACATTAGATAGGATTTTATATAAGTAAAAAGTAAAAATATGTAACTTACTTTTTAAAAATAAGTTATATTTATATATATATATATTTTTCCTGTTTGAAAGTAAATAAAAATTTATATAAAATTTTTTGGTGATTTTTTTTATATGGCTCCTTTTATGGAACACGTTTCGGTTGCTGTAGGGCAGTCAGAAAAGTGATCGTATATTCTTTTACAACAAATCTTTCAAAATTCCAAATAAAATGGAACATTTTTATGTATTTAGAAAAGAATAAATTTGATATGAAAGAAAGAAAACAAAAGTATAATTTATCATATCGGAATCTCTTCTTCTTTTCGAAAACGTAAGAAGAGTTTCGACCGGATCCTTGATTTAAATTTCTGATAAATGATAAATTTTTGACCAACCAACCCTTTCGTATAGTTTTATAAACGTTCGGAATACGGATAAATGTCGAAAGCGGTAGCAGTTGATACTTTAATGCAGACGTAACGGCGAGAAAACACTTTGAATCCAAAGAGGTTCGGTTACCGTATGCCTAAGCAATGATGCGGAACTTTAGCAAGCGAGCAAACATTTTTTACTACTGATTTAAACTTTTGATGAGAACATCTTTAAAATATTCGGCAAGAAAAGTTTTTTTTAATATCGTTTTGTTTGCTTTACGAATTTCTGTTCGACAACCAAAGCCAAAACTACGGTATTTTACCAACCGTCTCCTAGTGTCTGGAAATCATAAAGATGATCATTTGCATATTGCTTGGTCTGAATTTTAACAAAATCTTTAATAATAGCAACAAAAAAATTATCATAATTCGCAAATATCGTAAAAAAGGGATTAAAAAATAACACCGAAACTTAAGTTTGCTGGAAGTTTGTTGGAAAAAAAAAATACATTTAAAGAAGTGTGTAGAATCGATATTGTGGCGATTATAACGATAATCACAGAGTAACATTATCAACTTAGACATTTTTTCTCTGGTAAACTACACCGAACCTCATCCTTAACCTATCTAGTTACTACTTTATAACGGGAGTAAGATCATCTTAGGTTCGAGTTTCGACACAGTTTTTCTAAAGTAATAATTTTGTTATACTAGTACAGGCAGTTACAACGATTTTCCAACAGAAAATTCACGTTTGTACATCAAAATCTTTATAGTTTTCTCGGTTACCGACATAGAAAAGAATCTTCAAATTGAATTTCTACTTGATCAATATTGAACGTCTTAGTAATATAAGCAATGTAAGAATGCAAACTTTTCCACCATCTTGAATTCGTTTTTTTTAAGGTTTATTTTGTTTTGTTTTTTTTTTAAAGACTGTTAGAGTGATTTATAGATTTATATTCGATCCAAAATCTTTAGAATATAAAAAGTATATCTAACGCCAAAATATTCAACAATGGAATATGCGGAGTGCGTATATTATGTTCTCTGTTCGAAATGTGTATCGACTGAAACGAATTCGTTGCATGTACTCCTTGCTGTACATCTGAAGAATCGAAAATTTTATCTTTCAAGAAAACACCTAAGTGCCAAACATTTCTGCCTCACAAATGTTTTATGGTTAGTTCGGTTCTTCAAATATTATTTTTATTTTTTTCCCCTAAGTGCAAGAAGCAGTTTCCTTCTATTTTTTTTACATTTCTTCCCTCTGAAAAGTTTCCACTTGTATTCTTAAATTTTCTTATAATTTAAATTTATAATAACTTAATATTTCGACAACGTCTCAGCTTGTTTACTACGTTCCTCCTCTCCTATACGTTTCATCAATTAATTAGTCTTTTAGGAAGATTAAGAAAGATTTCAACGAAGAAGCATTGACAGAGATAATGAAGGGAAAAAAATACATAATAACGAGGTCTTATTTTTTTTTTATAGGTGTTTTCCTTTCTTCTTCCAGATCCAGGTTATATTTCTTACGTGTGTACAAGAAATTGCAATCTCATCAAACAAAAATATCAAAAGATTCTTCTTAAAGTGTGATGTCTTTAGTTTCTTACAATTCTCTTGATTGTGAAGGTAGAAAAAAAAACTCCACATCATCAACCTAATGCAACATTGCGATTCTTTGACTTCTTCTATAAGCCTATATATAAAGTATATACTGGAGCTCGTTAATACTCTCCTCACAAAAGATCCTAATTAGTAAAAAAAAAGAATATCCTAACGAAGAAGCATTTCCTATATCCATAAATATTCCTTACGTTTCCTTCTCTAAATATTATTATTTTTTTGTTAAAAAATGACAGTTTAGTCATAGATTTTGATGTTTAAAGTGTTATTTTGTAGTGTGACGTCTCTTATATAATATAAAAATCGTTATTTGTATGTTAGAAAACTATAAAAGAAAATTTTAAATTTAAAAAAAAAACAAAATTCAAATTATAGTGCAAAAAAGAAATGTAGAAGTCGAACAAACATTCAAAAAAAAAACATGCAAACTTGGATTTGCCACAAAGAAAAATTTAAATTAGTTTATTTCAAAAATGAGTTTACTTCGTCTGTGGATATATAATGAAACTTATCATCATCTTCAATCGTCAATTAAGAGATTAGGGAAGAAATTCCTTGTTTAAGGCTTATTTAGAACTGTAAAAAAGAATCGAATAAAAGAATCTACAAGGCTAATATCTCCATATAAACCGTGAGGAAGAGAAGGAGAAGAAGAAGGAGGAGAAGGAGAAGGAGGAGGAGGAGAAGNTTTTCCGAAGTAGCTTGACTTTCTCTGGACATTCTATCCCTCCCAATTAAGTGCCTGTATCTGTTTCGAAAAGATCGTGCCAGCATGTCACCGATGTTTAGAATAATTTATAGAACAATGTATTGTTACTGTTCTCAATTAAAATTTAAATAAATAATTTTATTATTTACGTTCTTTCTTGGTGTAAATTTTTATAAAGATTTATATGTATTTTAACGTTATAATAGAGATTATACCGGTATAAAAGTAATTATAATATTCATGAAAGTTTCGTAGTTTGTAACGTAAACAATAATTTTATGACGTCATAGAATTTAAACAATACGATCGTAAACAATTTCCCGGGCATTTTAAGGGATAATCGGCATCGGGGCATTGTAAACTAAAGCGATATGAATTTTAATATACGAGCCATACTGGAAGCATTAAGCTGCCGTATTTATTATATAGAGCAATAAAAAAAATTTTTATATATTTATGAGAAGAATCATAATTATTTATGTTTAAAAAAATATATTAGGGTATTAAGAAAAGATTTTTCTTATATTTAAGTAAAATCTCGAATCAATTTCGTAAAATGAATCCCATTTAAGAAAAACTTTTAGCGGGATCAGAAAAATGTTTATTTCTAGAAGGCATTAGGTTTTATATCCTTGTTTATAACCACTCTCCACCCGTTTATAAAACTATATGGCACATTGGTGATGTCAGTAAATCGATACCCCCGACATTATCTCGGTTTTTGTAAAAATTGTCACGTATTCTGAGCCGTTTTAATTGTTAATTCTATTTGACGAAACGATTCGGGACGAAAAAATTCGTTTGTTTCTTGTATTTTTTTATTGTTCGCTTTAATTTTTTTTTCGTTTCTTAAATGTTAATGTATTTTTTTAAATTAAAAAATAATTTTCTAATCTTCTTAAGAGTTTTCGACGTATTTTTTTTGTACAATAAATAAATAAATAAATGTTTTATTTACGCTACATTTATATAAAAATTCTTTTTAAAAAAACCGAACGTGTCTATTTCTTAATCCTAAAAGTTGATGAAAAGAGGTATTAAATGGATTTAAAGAAAGTCTTAATCTTTCTATGAATTGGTTTTTCTACAATTTACTTTTAGACGAAAGATTATTATTTACTTTACTTTTCTACTATTTAATTTTTAGTTTTAAATAAAAAAAAACGTTTTCTANAGTTGCCAATTTAAAATTTATAAAGTTTAATTTAATTATTATTATTTAATTTTGTAAATTATATTATTTTTGTGAAACGAAAATAATTATTTTTGTTGTTGTTAATTTTCGTGTCGTGCTGAAAATTTCATAAATAATTCACCGAAATTTCATACCAAAAAAGAAAAAAAAAACTATTGGATGGTCTATTTTTTTTTCTTTTTTGAACGTCCCCGAATGATGGATGGAAATTATTTTTATCTTTTCCTATTAAATGTTTAAATTTAGCGTGGAATTCGATCAAATTTTGTAAAAATTCAATTAAAAATTTAAGGAAAAGAATGAATTTTAAATGTTTCCATCTTTGTCACGTGTTGGTTGATGAATCGAAATCTTCTGTTGGCTTACGTTAATATAATGGAAGATGACGAGTATATAAATGTTAATTTAAATTAAATTTGTAATGTCAAATAATGACGAAAATCTAGGAATTTCTATGAATATAACAGATTTTCTGTGTGGTATTCGAATGAAGACGTGTTTATCTTGACTCTGTCCTTCTTACAGATGAAAAAATAAAGGCAATTTCATCATCATCCAATCTTTTTAAAGTGTATATCTCTTGATATTTAATCATATAACCTCTCATATTCATTCGTGTAACGTTGTCTCTATATCATCAACCGGTCTTGCAGTGTATATTTTTAAATTCGGATTAAAAATTTAACGATCAGAAAGCTCGCAACACGTCACTCGAAGAAGGGAGTAGGAAATATACATTTAAATAAATCACAAAAATATCTTTTATGCATAAAGATAAGGTAGTAAAAAAAAAGGAGTAAGCAATTTTTCTACAAAATACACAATTATTAATATAAACTTCAATTTTAGAGACGAACTTAAATGTTTATACTAAGCAGAAACAATATTAAAAGTATATATTATCTTCGGTATCCCATACACTTAAGAGGTTTTTAAAGTCATTCCTACTAGATTTAAAAGCATCTTTTTTTTTAAATTCTAGACCATATTTCTAATACACAAATCTAGTAAATAACATTAGAATACAACAAAGAAAGGAATAAGTCAAAGATAAAAAAGTGACTCGTGTTGTGCAATGATTAATATCGATTCGTATGTAAATTAAAGAAAAGAAACCCCCCGCCGAGTCTCTCGGTCTGTCAACTGGTTTTGAAAAGTATAAATTATTACCGAAATCAAAATATATATATATTTATTCCATTAAAATATTTCTCTATTTATAAAGAAAACATTAAATATTTTCCCACCAAATTCTACAAGGAGTAACACATTCATTTATAATAACTTTCTAATAATTAATTCCTCTTCCCGAGATTTATGAATATTTCTATAAAAATTTGAATAAATTTACGTCTTATTTCTTAATAATTTACTCCAAAATGTTTAGTAACTTATAACGTAGGAAAAATTCTTCGTTAACCAAGAACATCATCATCATCGAAAATTTCTAAATATAGAATGTGACGAATGCTGGCTCGTCACTAACGAAAATCGGTAAGATTAACGAAGGGGATTAAGAGATTAAAGAAGAAATTTCTTGTTTAAGGATTAAAAAAAAAAGAAAAATCACTTTAAAAAAATTTAAAAAAAAACTGGAAAAAGTAAATAAATTGCGCTGGAAATTCGTTTTAATAAAGCAAATTTAGAAGGTTACAAAAAAAATGTTTTTCGAGTATTTTTCTAAAGAACAAATATATAAATAATAAGAAGGAATTAATGCATTGTAAGAAGTGAAAAGTGAGCAATTCGTGACGACCTGCAAACAAAGGAGTTCATTAAATTCATATTTTTACATAATAATTCGCATCAAAAAAATTCCTCTTTTGGCAAAGATTCCAACTTTTATTGTGTTTTTTTTAATATTTACTTTCAAACAAATCCAATTTTTTTTCATAAGTCTTTTAAAATTATTATTATTATTATTATTATTTAGGCAAACTTATCGAGTAAATTCTATTATATAAGTTTTTAATTCTGAAGTATCTCCAGTGAATTCTTTTTTTTTTAGAATTTTATAAATTATATTTTTATGATATTTACCGTAAGCTGAAGATTATTTTTCGCTTCATTATACAGAAAAAAAAATTTTTTTTAGTGTAATCAACTTTAATAATGTAATTTACTTAACTTTCTTTTTTTTTTGTATCGCTCTTTGTATCAATTTTATAAAGTTTAGCAGTTTCGTAAGTTTGATGATTAATGAATTAGTCCCCGGCTCGTTTTATAAATTATTATACTATAAAATTAAAAAAAAATATATTANTCCACGTTTTAACTAACTGCAACTTTAGTAATCGTTTAATTGACTCGTAAATGTATAAAATTACTACTTAAACACGTTTATGTATAAACAAGAAAGGAGAAACGAGAATGGAGTTAATAAAGCCAACGACTAAAAGGGGTTAGAATCCGCCAAGTCGACTCGTTTCCTATAAGTTAACTATACAAATCTCTCTTAACTCGGCTTTTCTCACGCCGTCTGACTTAATATCTAAATTAAACACGGAAAACAACTATCAGGATGTACACACAAGTGATATTCGTTAATCATGGACGATCCACAGCACATTAGCTTCAACTATTCTATAAGAGTGAGACGTACGAAGATGATTTATGTGTTTGTAACTATGTTTACACAATAACGGTTAATGTGTCTGTTCTGCTAATTGTTACAGAATAGCAGTTATAAATTCTGATACTGGACGACGATACTATCGAACGTATCAGCATAATTTTCGAACAAACGACGGTTTAAGCTCTCGGTAATTAGCAACTTTTTATGGATTCCGCCCGGTGTAAAACTGCAACACGAGCCGGCTGGGTGGAAAAAAAACACACACACACAAGGAAACACGCGACATAATTTATGGAATTGTCGACTAATCCAATAACGACGTTGACCGTTCCATTAGTTTTCTATCCAGCCACACGCATTAAATAATTATAGTTAACTTCTTATCTTTCGCCCCATCGAAATACTTAACTTACTTATAACACGTTAACATAATTTACATAAAAAATATATAAATTTTTCCAAATTAATTCGATTTGTTTACGAAGTACATAAACTTCTCTTAAATATTTTAACGTACTGTACAAAAAAATAAGTGGTATTTTAATTAAATCGAGTTTCTCTTCCAACAAAAAAAAAAGAGAGAGAGAGAGAACAAAACAAATTTGATATATTTTGTAGACTATATCACTTACTAGATTAAAATAAAAAAACTGATAATAAAATTAAATTAGCGAGTAAAACATTAAAATTATTTTCATATTTTTAACGAGTTACGAGTAAATCCGTAAGAATTTCGAAAGAGATTCATATTAATAACGATAGAAAGAAAATAAAGATTGGGTTTAATTTTGAAAAAAAAAAAATCTAGGAAAATGGAACAGCCGGATAAATAATTTAAATGCATTGTTTGCCAGTTCTTCTCCGATAATTTATCTTTGCTTATTAACCGGGAGGGAGAGAAAAAAAAATAAAAGAGAGTGGATGAAAGGAACGAGTCCAAATATATTATCGTAAGAATGAAGTGTTACTTTTCGCTGATGGAGTAATAATACCATTGTTGATAGTCACTTTGTGTAATTTTAATCTTGTACAAGAGAAAGGTATCGCTGTCATAATGATGTTAATCACGTCTGACATTCGATCGATTTGTAGATACAAAGCAGACTTTCCAAGTAAGCATTCTTCATTCCGACTCGTTGCAAAACTGTTCTTTCTTTTCTCTCTCTCTCTCTCTCCTATTTTTTTATTCGTTCCTCCACACGCGCTGGCTTTCTCTTTATCTTGCTCGCTCCCCAACGTAATTATAATATATACGAGACAATTATCCACATTAAATTATTAAATATAAGCAGAAAAATAAATATATATTTTAAGGTGGAAAAAATAAAACGTAAAAAAAAAAAAATTGTCTTCTAGAAAAGTGACTTTTAATATATTATTAGTCGCGGTACAGTACATTAATTTAGGAAAACAATCGTTGTTTTGAAAGGCAGAAACCTTTACTTTTGTAGAATTAATGGTTTTCTGTCAAATATAACTAAAGAAGTTAAGAATTTGTGGTGAAATAGAGTTAGAGAGAACGGTTAGTTTCGACTCTATTTTCGACGAAATGGCTGACGAAAAATTAATGGTCTCGATAGGTTTCGGATTTTTCTAGTAAATAAATGGAGAAAAAAAACAGCGTATTCGAGTATCAATCCGTACGAAATGTGCCGAGTTCGAGATATAACATTACATTTATGTCAGGAAAATAATTGATCCGCGCGTGGATAATTACGGGATCCTTATCATTCATCATCTTAACGCTCGTTTGTCCGTTACGTATCATTGTGTCGCCGCAGGTGAATCTATGACAAAATCTGTTTTACTGGCGGCACCCGTAAAGACGAACACGGGTTTTATCAGGCGGAATTTTGACCCTTTGGTACTCGGGTTGATTTTCGACCGCGGTGCCAACCTGTAAAATCTCTTGTTTGCTCGGTTTACCGCCGGTATGTTCGGTGTCGACGTATGTACAGTACAAAAACACAGAAAAAAACAATTGCTGCAATAAAGAGAAAAATGATTTTCTTTCCTGTTGAAGTCCGAGAGACACAACAGATCGTACAATAAGATTTATTTTAAAAAGCACACAAAGAAAAGGTTCTTAAACAACTCGGAGTCGTTCGGTCTATTTATTATCTCCCAACGTATTTATGTTTTATTTTCAATTTTATATTTTCCGTGATAAATAAATCATACATTAAAGAGTGGAAGAGAATTATTCTTCCTGTTCCTTTTCAGCTCCTTTCTGCGGAGAATGACTCCTTTTTAATTTATTCGTAAAAGTCGAAAGGATATAAATTGCCGGAGAAAAAAGAAAAATGTCTCGTGAGATATATTTAAGTTTTCGATGATTAATTACGAAATGTTCTCCGTTTCTATCGGTGGAAATTTCTATTTAACATCTTTCCTTTGATTCGCCGCTTTATCAAAGAATTTCTTTACTTATCACGTTCGTAATTACTACTTTTTCTTTGGTTTCTTTACATTTTCTCCTCTTCTTTTTTTTATTATCTTCATTATTTTTATAAGAACCTTTTCCAAAAGTTTACATAAAATTATCATCCTTTACACTCTGTCTCTGCCTCTTCCTCTTTGTCCTACTTATATTATATACAACCAGAAAATCACCTTTACAAAGATTTCTTTCAGTTGCAACAAATATTTATATTTATTTAATATAAATGAAAGTACTTCAAATACTTTAAACTCGAGCATTCGAAAGCTTCGCGTGTAAATTATTTTAATAGATAATTTCTTATTTTTATTAACTATTTCTTCTATTAAAAATCTTTCTTATCGATTATTATTATTATTTACTTTTTACATTCTTCAATGAAGTTCCGTTTGAGCAGAAGACAATGCGAGTGTATAAATCCATCCTCGATATATATTATTTACAAAAAATCCATCTGATATGTCTATATTTTCAATACTTTTATAAATAGTCTTGCTTAAAGTTGACTCGAATTAATGGGTTTTCTTCTATCTAAGAAAGCAAAGAAATGATATTTCTTCCTTTTTCTTCTTTATTAAATGATTACTGTATTAGATATTGAAGAAAACAACAGAGAAGAATGGATGCGAACCGAATTAACCCATATACTTTATCTCTTATCGAATGAAGTAACAAGTAAAAAAATAAATAATAAAGGAAACGAGTGATGCTATCATCAAAGTTGATAAAATAAATCAAAAATAGAAAGAAAAAATAATGGCAAAAGATAAAATTAAATTTCAACAAGATAAATGAACGTTATATATACTAAAAATTCGTCACACCGCATCGGATTATATAAAATAATTACGTATTTATACAACTCCACCCTTATCTTTCGATCCGTTAGAAATCTTCTTTAATGTGTCCGTAATTAAAATTAGATCCACGAAAAATTTTTAGAATAATNTCAATTTTTATTTTCCATTTTTTTTAATGGGTTATCGAGTAAATAAATATATTTAAATCTTTTCGTTAAGTATCAATTATATTTTTGTAAATATTTAAAAATGGTTGGAAATTTATATGTAAAAAAACGTTAGAAAAATAGAAAAGGAATAGCTGCTTAATTGTGGAAAATAGTAAAAAAATTCTTGCTGTGTAGCCTACGGATATAGAAGAAAGGCGTGAATGGGGATGGACGGAATTTAAAGAATAACGTGTGTAAAGAGTAAAGATGGATGAACGAGGAAAGGAATAGTTAAGCATTCATCTTCTCACCTTAGCAGTTTAATTATTTCTTTCATTACTCTTTAAGAATCTCTTCCCGAGGGGAGCGACAAGTGTGACGAAATGAATAGATAAACAAATAAGCAAAGAAATAATAGAGAAGAGAAAAGTATAAAAAAAAAGAGGAGCATTCTTTCGTGACCGGTATCGATGACTTTTCGTCTTTCTCCGTGTGTTTCTCGTATTTCGTGACCGTTCCGTTTTCGGTTTTCTATATAAGTGATGGAAACTATTCTGGTATAGACATTAAGAACGAGAAGAATAGAAGAGGGATCGTCGATTGCGACATCAGTACTTTCTCTTCTCGTCCTCTTTAATGTCTTCGTGACTCTGGAATCGGTCGGAGAAGAGCGTGACGACTTTACCTGGACTTCTTTCGTACTCTCAGCATGAAGAGGCAGAGTCATCCAGGTAAGTAAATAAAAAAAGAAAACAGAAGAGGCAAACGGGAAAAAATAAATAAATAAAAATTGGTAAACAAGTAACGACAAAAATTAAAAATAAGCAAAAAATTAAATTAAATTTAGAAATAAACAAATATAATTTAGAAGAAATATTATTAGATAAAAGACGAAAAAGACAATCTTAATACGTAATTACAATAAAGAAAAAAATAAAAAAAAAGTGGAGTAATTTTTGATGTTAAAGTAATTTTGTCATTTATTGGATTTTGTAGATAAAGAAAAAAGGAATTTTCATATTGAAACCATAACCTGTCACTTTTATCGATCGGAAATTATTCGATCGGATTCTTCACGGTAATTCCAAGACCTTGGAAGTTTTCAAAGACTCCTTTAACGCTCCTCTTGCAATCTGTTGAATTTTATTAAAAAGTGACGAATACAACAATTTCCTACTCCTTTCGAACATCGAAAATGAATGGCAAAAAAAAAAAAAAAAACCAGCCACCGCCTAATTAAAGCCGTGTATTTTACTTTATCCGTGTCAAATTTTGTTTGAGTTTGATTAAATTCTTTTGTTTTCGATTAATTATTTTCGGATAGAGGAACGAAATCATTTTATTCGATCATTATACGACTCATCAATTTAAGAATTTATTTATTCTATAAAACATAGCATCCCCCATAGCTAAACAAAATTGATGCCGGGGAGGTTGTTATCCCGTCTCCGTGCGACGTAAATTTACAATAAAATTAATAAAAATTTAAAGATCTTCAAATAGAAAAAAAAAAAGGTATTTTTGTATGCCTACACTTCGTTTTAACGCACCTCGCTATAGCGAAATTGTTGGCCAGGCTCCGAGAAAATGACTCTTAGACACGAACTTACGTGTTTAAAGATAGAAAAATTAATGCGATAAACGTCGACTTTCTCTTCTCGGATGTTGAAAAATGAGTTAATTTATTTAAAATTAAAATTTTTTTAAAAAAAATGAATTTAGTTCTTTTATTTATTTAAACTGTCTGAAAACTTTATTTTTATCGCCCGCCTATATCTTGCACGAATTCTTTATTATGCAAGATTTTAAATTTATTTATTATTCACCCTTTCATTACGGACAACAAATCTTTAAGTTAATGGCAAAGTTACGTGATAATAAATAAAAATTTAAATTTAGTTAAAACTTTTATATTATTTTAATAACGACTTCCCTTCGTAATAAAATTTTTTTTTTGTCATGAAAATTCTCGGATATATTTATTTATTTAATAAATAAAAATCTATTTTGCAACCGAATTTTATTATGATTAATAAATAGGAAAATAACGTCTACAATAATTTATTTTTATCGTTTTAACAACGTTTTCTGCCCAATAAAAAAAAACGTTTTATTTACAAGAAAAATTAAATATAAATTTTGTAATTATTTTATAAATTGTTTTCTTTATTTTAATTGTAAATTTTTTATTTGAAAAATTATTATTATTATTTTTTTTTTCCTTAAAAAAATATTATTTGAAAAAATTTTAAAACTGCACACATTTTTTACGTCATTTTGACGTCACGTCTCCATCTTTGTAATGAAAAAGTATGTAAGAGTGACGTCAAATTGACGTAAAATATGAGTATGCTTTCCTAATTTTTCTTAATATTTTGAGATATTTTCGAAAGAAAATTTATAAAATTAATACTTTTCGTAAACTTTTATAACATAAATGTTAAATGAATTAAAATAATTAAATAGTAATTTTAAAAATTATTTTATAAATAATTTTCTTATTTTAATTGCATTTCTAAATATATATATATAGGCCCTATATATATATGCTAATTTTAAGTATTTTTCAAAATTTTTTTAATTATAAAAAAATTAAGAAAGTATATACTTTTACGTCAGTTTGACGTCACGCCACATATTTTTTCATTATAAAAATGTAAGAGTGACATCAAACTGACGTAAAAGTGTACACTTTCTAAATCGAATCTTATGTAAATATTTAAGAGTAATTAATTATACAGTAATTAGATATAAAACTGTATAATTATATATAATCACCTTATATTTGAATTGAATAATTAAATATTTATATTATTTAATAATTAAAAAAAACAATAATAATAAATTCTGATAGAATCGTGTTCATTTTATATTTATCTGTTAACATTAATTATTGATGTTTACACAGTTAAGAATATCAGTAATATATTAAGAGAAATTAATAAAGAAAATTCGAAAACTTAATACTTAAGAAATTGCCCATAATGAATGAACTATTTAATTTTAAATTGTTATTATTATTTTACAGAGTTGAAAACGTTGCTTCTGGCACCGTTTTCAATCAAAATTTTTATGTTTTCTTATAAAAAAAATAACGTTCGGTGAATGTGGATCATAAAAAAAAGAAGAGGAACCATCAATGTGGTTCCTTACTTCAGGCTAAATCCACAAAGATCTCGCACTTTACTCGAAACTCGATAACTTTTTAAGTGAAAAATAACTACATTTTTGCACTTTATCCAAGCTAAATAATTGCTTAAAATAAAGTAATTAAAATGAAATATACAAATTTAAAATTATTTGTACATTTCGTTTTGAAATTGGGATTTTTTCAAAATGGCGGCAATTCAAGATGGAAAAAATTAATTAATTTAAAAAATAAATCCTTTATTAATTTATAAATACAATCAAACCTTTGAAAACAACGGCTACTAATGGAAACTTTAAAAAAATGGCCGTCTTTTGAAGGTTATTCAATATGCATTTTTGTTATAAAGAAAAAAAAAGGGGGTCGATGTTCAATTGTAATTTAACTGTAAGTTAACTTTTATTCCGTTTTTTAAATATTAATGAAATGTAACCGGCTTAAACACATTTATTCTCTACTAATTATTATAAATTAATAAATACATTTGATAGGTTCAACTGTATTTATTATTAATAAGCCTGTTATAATTTAAAGTTATTTTATATTGTTTAAATAGATATAATTTAATTAATTTTATTAAAAATATGAATTTTGTAATCTTATTAAAATTCTTTTACAAAGAAAATAATTTATGAAATTTATTTAAAAAAAAAATCAATAAAAGTTGAAGAAGAAGAATATTTTCTCAGTTGTAAATTCTAAAATATCAAATTCCTGATAATAATTATAGTTATTTATGTTTAAACGAATTGCTAAATCTTTCCAATTAAGCTATAAACAATAATTTGATATCCTCATTATTATAATATCCATAATAAAATTTTTATAATCATAATTAACGAAATAATTACTTTTATTTTCGTATCAAATTGCATCGTATATTCAAATATACCAAATTAGGACCTTCGTAAAAATAATTATATTGTAAATAATATTTAAAAATTAATTAATTTTTTTTATTATTATTTTTAATTCGTGTAAAACGTGTATTAAAATTACTAAAAATAAGCTTTTACATTTAAAAAAAATTCTTAATTTTATAATGAATAGAATAATTTATAGAACAATGTATTGTTACTGTTCTCAATTAAAATTTAAATAAATAATTTTATTATTTACGTTCTTTCTTGGTGTAAATTTTTATAAAGATTTATATGTATTTTAACGTTATAATAGAGATTATACCGGTATAAAAGTAATTATAATATTTATGAAAGTTTCGTAGTTTGTAACGTAAACAATAATTTTATGACGTCATAGAATTTAAACAATACGATCGTAAACAATTTCCCGGGCATTTTAAGGGATAATCGGCATCGGGGCATTGTAAACTAAAGCGATATGAATTTTAATATACGAGCCATACTGGAAGCATTAAGCTGCCGTATTTATTATATAGAGCAATAAAAAAAATTTTTATATATTTATGAGAAGAATCATAATTATTTATGTTTAAAAAAATATATTAGGGTATTAAGAAAAGATTTTTCTTATATTTAAGTAAAACCTCGAATCAATTTCGTAAAATGAATCCCATTTAAGAAAAACTTTTAGCGGGATCAGAAAAATGTTTATTTCTAGAAGGCATTAGGTTTTATATCCTTGTTTATAACCACTCTCCACCCGTTTATAAAACTATATGGCACATTGGTGATGTCAGTAAATCGATACCCCCGACATTATCTCGGTTTTTGTAAAAATTGTCACGTATTCTGAGCCGTTTTAATTGTTAATTCTATTTGACGAAACGATTCGGGACGAAAAAATTCGTTTGTTTCTTGTATTTTTTTATTGTTCGCTTTAATTTTTTTTTCGTTTCTTAAATGTTAATGTATTTTTTTAAATTAAAAAATAATTTTCTAATCTTCTTAAGAGTTTTCGATGTATTTTTTTGTACAATAAATAAATAAATAAATGTTTTATTTACGCTACATTTATATAAAAATTCTTTTTAAAAAAACCGAACGTGTCTATTTCTTAATCCTAAAAGTTGATGAAAAGAGGTATTAAATGGATTTAAAGAAAGTCTTAATCTTTCTATGAATTGGTTTTTCTACAATTTACTTTTAGACGAAAGATTATTATTTACTTTACTTTTCTACTATTTAATTTTTAGTTTTAAATAAAAAAAAACGTTTTCTATTTAGAAAGCGCAACGAAACTGTTTTGATGTAAAAAAGCAGAAATAAAAAAAATTGTTTTCGGAAAAAAATGCATTATTAAATTTTTTACAGAGTCTTCTTTCGTGTCCTCATTTTCTGCGAAAAAAATAAAATACAAATATATTTATACCAATTTTATTTTGAAATAAATTTATTAAAATGGATGCGGATAGAGGTCATATTTAAATATCATTTTTCTTTATTCACCTAACAGTTATATATATATATATATATGTGTGTGTGTGTGTATATATATATATATTATGTATATTTATATAGCTATGGTGATGTAATTCAAGCAAATCTGTTATTGTGTTAGAGACGTTGCGAAAGTAAAAAACAATCGTCTAAATATTTTAAGATGTCATACAAGATAGAATTTGAAAAGAATCCGAATGTTTTCATAAATATTAATGAAGGCTTCCTTTTTTTTTCCTGGTTTCCATTCGAAAAGAAACTAACATCCAAAAAAAAAAAAAATACCAATCGTCTAATTAATGTGTAAATTTATGTACAGATTATTTTTTCTTTTCTTCTCTTGCAATTTCTAAGCGATCTGTGCTGAAACTTATTCCTATCAAACGTAGTTTGAATAAAAATTTAACCAACTTCAATCGGTCCATCGTCTCTTTTTTCCTCCCCTCCTCTCGTCTAACATTTTTGATGTTTAATTTAATAAAATTGGACTTTTATAGAAATATTTTTTGTATATTTATATAATTAAAGAATCGTCAAATACGATTATTCTTCGGGTTCGGATAGTAAACCGATACGACGACCGAATTTTTTGCATTTTGCAATGACCTCTTCTTGAACTAAGTTAAACGACATGGCTATGATACCGAGCCCCACTATTAAGTAGAAGCAACAAAAAAGAAGTTTTATCTGACTGTTACTGGTCATAGAAGCGGTACCCGGTACGAGATCGCCGAAACCGATGGTACTTAGTGTGACGAAACAAAAATAGACACCGTTGAGGAAATTCCAGTTTTCCAAGAGGGAAAAAACGGTAGCACCCAAAGCGATGTAACTCAATAAAATGGCCACGACTACGTATATAGGTACTTGACAATCCATTCGTTCTTCTTTCTCTTGTTGGGGAGATGGAGAGGAGTAAGCGGCCAGGACGCTGTTACCCATTTCTCCATCTTTAGCCTCGCTGATAGAGCGCTTAATGGAACAATTGCAATTTTCCAATTGAGCCGGATGAATGGGAGTGTCTGCGATAACGTCGATGGTTGCAAGAGTGGATTTGTTGTCTCTGGTAGCGGTTTCGTTTTCCGAAGTAGCTTGACTTTCTCTGGACATTCTATCCCTCCCAATTAAGTGCCTGTATCTGTTTCGAAAAGATCGTGCCAGCATGTCACCGATGTTTGTAAGACACATCAGCATTAAGGGAATGCCCATTATGGCGTAGACGATGGTGAGCACTTTTCCTATTTGCGTTTTGGGAGACATGTTGCCGCAGCCTGTTAAAATATAAAACAGTAAAACTGTTACGTCATTTACGAAAATTAAGTTTTTAAATTGCAAAAATTATATAAAAAAACTTAAGTTTTGAATATTTTAAACTTAGTTATAACAAATTAAAATTCACTTTTAATTACAGTTTTAAACAAAATTTAAATTGTTTATTTAATTTTTACGTTTAATAACATTTCCAAATTTATCCCCTTGTTAAGGGCTTCTCGATAAGAGAATCGTCCAGAACTAAATCGGATTGATTTGGTCAATTCGGATACTCGTAAGACAAAAAACAAAAATAAATTGAGAACGTTACAACCGGAAAATTTTAACAAACCCAAAACAATATTTAAGTTTTTATTCTATCACAAAAAAAAACTGTTTTTTTCTACAAATTCTGGATTTTTCTGTATCGATAACATTGGAAGAAAGTAAATATAAGTCGAAGGGCGAGAACAAAATAAGGATCGTTTCAATTCTCCACGTACTCTTGAAGGTATTCCAAATGTATTGTATCATAATGGTTGTTCGGAAATGTATCGCACTTTGTCAATTAATCTCTCTGCTCTACAAACTTTTTGGCGATCGAAAAGACTTGTTTCTATTAGAACTTAAAGCTAAAATCTTTTTTCTTTTTTAACTTTTCTTTTGTCTTAGTTATCTTGATTTATCTCGGATCTTCATTCTTCTCCAAGAACTCATTCAAAAGAAGAACTTTTGTCGAAGCTCTCAGCTATAAGAATTGCAGATTTTCCTGAAAAGCCTTTCTTTCGAAAACTTTTCACATTTATTTCGTGTACATCTCCAATAATACGGTGTATTTCGTCGTTTAATATGGGATGGCTTCATAAATATGGATTTTTAATTTCGTTTATTAAAAATATTCCCCCTCTCAATGTTAAGTCTAATAATTTCAACACATTCTTACATTATTATATATTGTTATATCAGTTAATTACGTTTAATATTAGACGGAAATTTTAATTAATTTTACCGTTACATCGCATGAGAATTATATAACTTAATAATCCCAAAAAGACAAATTAATTATTCCGATTTTAATAGCTTTTGCCATTAAATTCGGTTCGGTAATCAATTAAATCTTTTCTTATTCGTGTATTATTTTGACGTATAAACTACGTCACGTTAAAGAAGTCCGTAGTCTTCACGTGAGTTAGAGTCCACCTGATTGATGTCGGTAGAAGAGTGTATGCCAGACAAAGGAGAGCATTTCATTCATATTCATCTGATTTTTTACTTGTTTTTTTGGCCATTTTGATGGATCTATTTTTAGCGATTTTGAATTTCCATACATCAAATAAATCCAATTTACATTCGTGCTGAATAGATCACGTATGTCAAAGGCATGCGACATCGGTTATAACGTTTATAACTCTTAAAGAAAATATATTCCAATTGTTAATCGATATTTATTAAGAAAAAGTAAATAATTCGTGGTATTTTTGGCCACGTCACGTTAAGTTTAACGGGAATTCCGGGTGGATTTTTAATTAACGTCACGCTTATAACTAAAATAATGTATATGCATTTTTAAAGTAAGCTTTTATTGAGGGGAAAAAGGGGGAAGAAGGAAGGAAAATGTAGAAGAAAAGCTTAGTTTTAATGAATCTGGAGGAAGGTATCGCATCTTTCCATTAATGCATTTCATTACTGATTAATAATGACATTAAAAATGAATTTACTGATGTATGACAGTTATTACTGGGTAGAAGAACTAGTTCATCAGAAGATCTTAAAGAAAAAAATAGTTATACTTTTTAATATTAGCTTGGAAATTCGACTTAAGTATCCATTAATTTATCTTTCAATATTTTATGTCATTGCAATTTATTATTTAATGAGACACGAAAAGGTTCAATTTTGTCGAAACGTCTTACAACGTCATCCTAACAAAAACTATTTTTCAAATTTTCGACTTTCTCTCTCGACCTTTCTTCTTCTTTTTTTATATTCTAGATAATATCTTTCGGAATTTATTCGAACGTAAAAAGTCTTATATTAAAAATGAAATTTAAAAAAAAATCGTTGGATTTGATCAGATATAATTTCCGCCTCGATCATTCCTGCATGAATCACATTATGGACACATAAAAGGAACGAGTTGCTCTTACCAGAATTATTATTGCCGAATTTAATATAATAATAATAATAAATGTGGAAAAAACTCGAGTAAAATTTATCAAATAAACTTAAAATAATCGAAGGAAATTTGTTTAACAAACGAGAAAGTGAATAGTTTGGAAGATTGGAAAAGTTCGACCGGATCATTTTTTATATTCTTTTTCGAAATTTGTCATCTCTTGAAGAGATTTTCGTTGAAATTAATTCTTTCTACTTTAATAATTTCCTTTCAAATAAGTCGACGATAAAATTTAATGCGTAAATATCAAAATCATTTGTTAGTTTTAAAAATCTCCGCCTACTTTTTTACTTAACGACCAATCGTATAACTTGTTTAAAACTGGTAACGTCTTTCGGCAATTTTTCTCGTAAATTTCGCAGAGAACCGCCTAAGAGTTTCTTCTTAATTTCGAATCGTCTCGTTTACTAATATTATTTTTAAAATGTTTTTATCGATAATTATTTTCTTCAATTTTGTATAATTATTATTGTTTTGCAGCAAGGTCAGGGTGACAAATTTAAAGTATAAAAATACAGAAGAGAAAGAATTTTTCTAGTATCGGAGACTTTTAGATGTAAGATGGTGGCTTTGACCAACGTCGCCAATAATTTCGATTACAGTAAAATCAGAAGTGTCATTTATTGATCAAAAACTGTAATGAATAAATAACACTAAAATAATTGTAAATATTTTAATATAATTTTTATATTTAATTTATAAGCATTTTGAAGAATACAAACGTGAACGTCGAGTGCCGCTTACAAGATAGCGGCTCTCGACGTTCGACGTTCACGTTTTACAGATGAAAACTTCGGTCGCAACCTCTCTATTGTATGTTTTTCTTCGTTCTGAAGTAACAAACCTTTTATACCTTTAATGTTTCTGAAGGAAAAAGTGTAACCGCCAAAACAGAGCCCACTCGATTTATTTTACTCTATTAAATTTCGGTCAACGTCATTTTTTTTTCATCTTTTGGCATAGTAAAAATGATACGTTCGACACATTCTCTAGGCAAGAAGTACATTATTCGTCCATCCTTTTAATCCATTCATCTTCAAACATTTCATTTTTCGCGCGATAAACACAAAGAAAACATAATAAATTACACAAACGAGAAGGCCGAGGAAGGAAAAAGAAAAAAAAATGAAGTTTATATATCCGTCGATTATCGTTCTACTTGTTGTAATTATGGAAAAGTGAAGTATATCGATTTGTTCTCATTCTTATTCGAAAATTCTTTCGAGTTTTTCTTTCTAGTAGACCCTCGTTCCTCTTTCAAAACTCTAAGTAAATATCGAATTTTGTAAGTTATTTAATCATCTTTGTGAACGTAACTCGCTCGGCCCTCATCAATCATCAACACCAGCTTTACTTTCGACGATGACGTTTGGGCGATGAAGATGAGGAGAGATTGAAACCTATCGAGCAAACAATATAAATGTGACGAATAACGATCTGTTACATTCGAAGGAGGGGAGAGAATTTTTAATTTATCAATTTTTTTTTTCCTTCCTCCTCTTCCCCGAAGAAATTCTCACTACGGCTCCAGGCAATAATAACCCAACGGTTTCAAAAGTAACAACTTTCTAATAATTAAACAACTCCAATAATATTAAATATTAATACGGAAAAAAATCATTTTTATATCGATTTTAAATTAACTTAGACTAATTGGTTATCAAAATGAAATTTCTAAAAATAGCTTTTTGAGTTTATCAGAAATCGTTCTAATTGATTTCTTGTCAAATTTTAATTAATGCCGATATTAATCATTTTAGAAAACGTTTGCTCTTGATGAAAATTCAAGAAAAAAAGAAAAAAATTTGAAGAAAATTTACTTCTTTCGGCTCTCGTAACTCCAAAGATGCAGTTGGCCTTAACATATACAATAGATCCCCCCTATACAGTAGACACCCTATAACACTGTTGATAATTCCGTTTTATATGAATTCCATGTTGTACGAGTCAGTTATATTTTACAAATATGTGTGCTGGGCTGTGAACGGCTCACGTATTTGTAAAATCTAAGTAACTTGTACAACATGGAATTCATATAAAACGGAATTATCAACAGTGTTATAGGGGGTCGACTGTATAACACTGTAGATAATTCCGTGTTATACAGTATATAACTTTATTGTAAAAAATAACAGTGATAAGCCTTTAATGTCAAATTCCTAAATTCTAGATTGATTTAATTATAGAATAAATCTGCATTAATACACTTTTTTTTTTTCTTTTTCGAAACGAAATTAAATTTGGCACTTAGTGGTTTACAGAAATCCGGCGATAGTTTCTTTGTTGATTATATTAAATGAATTATTATGATTAAGATCGTTAATTATTTTATAATCAGTTTAAATTTACTGGTTAACGGAATACTGTTTAAGTTATAAAGTTTAAATTTGTTAGAAAATTAACTTAATAATAATAATAATAATCTTAAATTAATTGTCTTCGATATGCAATGAAGTTCGCCATTTTCTTTTACGCTTTGATATAAAATTGTTGCTACTATAAAATCAGAGATAATAAAAGCGTGTGGTAATATTTGACAGGATTAATCAATGATTTTTTACCAAAAAATAAAAATATCAGCTTAAGAAATTATCATATAGATAGTCTGTTATCGACATTACGATTCTTGATTGCTTCAAAGAAAACTTGATAAAAATACAATTTCTTTGATAATTTTTTAGCTTTTTTTTTATATACTTTTACAAGAATTTCCTCCACTGAATTATTCTATTGATTGGACATTCTTAGAAGTTAAAATGCTTCTAGTTCTTAAAGAAGTTTTTCCTTCAGCCCTCTTCTTCTTCAATTTCATAACTTCTCATACTCTTCCTCTACAGCATCTAACATCTTTAATTAGTAACGCTTTATTGGTAACTCCATTCATAAAGAATTAAAATTTCATAGTAAAACTTCCTCTTCTTCTTCGTATTTCGGTGTTTACTATTCAAATAATTAGTAAAGATCTTCGATAGATCAACTCGCTTAACGAAGAGTCATCAATGAACCAGATCTTAGGAATGTAAACATCCTAATTAGTGTAATTGTAAACACTGATGCATTAAATAACGAATCTTTAACCAGGAAGATGAGACTATTCCACGTCTTATCATTGCTTATTATCTCTGTCTGTTCCCTTTGTTATTACTAATTCTAATTTACCGATTCGTTAGAATAACCCAAACATTCGACGGTTATCGATATCATCAACTCGGAATTGTTCCATCTGTTTCTTTCATAGAAAAACAATAGCATTACGTGTAAGATAACCGAAGAGCCTGTAAACGATACGTTCGAATTCGATTTCATTTCATAAACAAGCTTAATATCACCAAAATTCGCAAAGAAAATAACACGTTTTAAGTTCTAATTTTGTAAGCTCATCCTTAATTAAGCAAACCGTTTTACGTAAGCCTACGCAATTCTCAATCGTCACACTTAAAATTTGGAATTGTTAACATAAATTGTGAATAAATTCAAATAACTAACGATGGAGAAAATTCTTCGTAAAGTACACTTAACATCATAACTAACGTTAACACGTTACCCACTTTACGGGGGGAAAAAAGTCCACGTTTTAACTAACTGCAACTTTAGTAATCGTTTAATTGACTCGTAAATGTATAAAATTACTACTTAAACACGTTTATGTATAAACAAGAAAGGAGAAACGAGAATGGAGTTAATAAAGCCAACGACTAAAAGGGGTTAGAATCCGCCAAGTCGACTCGTTTCCTATAAGTTAACTATACAAATCTCTCTTAACTCGGCTTTTCTCACGCCGTCTGACTTAATATCTAAATTAAACACGGAAAACAACTATCAGGATGTACACACAAGTGATATTCGTTAATCATGGACGATCCACAGCACATTAGCTTCAACTATTCTATAAGAGTGAGACGTACGAAGATGATTTATGTGTTTGTAACTATGTTTACACAATAACGGTTAATGTGTCTGTTCTGCTAATTGTTACAGAATAGCAGTTATAAATTCTGATACTGGACGACGATACTATCGAACGTATCAGCATAATTTTCGAACAAACGACGGTTTAAGCTCTCGGTAATTAGCAACTTTTTATGGATTCCGCCCGGTGTAAAACTGCAACACGAGCCGGCTGGGTGGAAAAAAAACACACACACACAAGGAAACACGCGACATAATTTATGGAATTGTCGACTAATCCAATAACGACGTTGACCGTTCCATTAGTTTTCTATCCAGCCACACGCATTAAATAATTATAGTTAACTTCTTATCTTTCGCCCCATCGAAATACTTAACTTACTTATAACACGTTAACATAATTTACATAAAAAATATATAAATTTTTCCAAATTAATTCGATTTGTTTACGAAGTACATAAACTTCTCTTAAATATTTTAACGTACTGTACAAAAAAATAAGTGGTATTTTAATTAAATCGAGTTTCTCTTCCAACAAAAAAAAAAGAGAGAGAGAGAGAACAAAACAAATTTGATATATTTTGTAGACTATATCACTTACTAGATTAAAATAAAAAAACTGATAATAAAATTAAATTAGCGAGTAAAACATTAAAATTATTTTCATATTTTTAACGAGTTACGAGTAAATCCGTAAGAATTTCGAAAGAGATTCATATTAATAACGATAGAAAGAAAATAAAGATTGGGTTTAATTTTGAAAAAAAAAAAATCTAGGAAAATGGAACAGCCGGATAAATAATTTAAATGCATTGTTTGCCAGTTCTTCTCCGATAATTTATCTTTGCTTATTAACCGGGAGGGAGAGAAAAAAAAATAAAAGAGAGTGGATGAAAGGAACGAGTCCAAATATATTATCGTAAGAATGAAGTGTTACTTTTCGCTGATGGAGTAATAATACCATTGTTGATAGTCACTTTGTGTAATTTTAATCTTGTACAAGAGAAAGGTATCGCTGTCATAATGATGTTAATCACGTCTGACATTCGATCGATTTGTAGATACAAAGCAGACTTTCCAAGTAAGCATTCTTCATTCCGACTCGTTGCAAAACTGTTCTTTCTTTTCTCTCTCTCTCTCTCTCCTATTTTTTTATTCGTTCCTCCACACGCGCTGGCTTTCTCTTTATCTTGCTCGCTCCCCAACGTAATTATAATATATACGAGACAATTATCCACATTAAATTATTAAATATAAGCAGAAAAATAAATATATATTTTAAGGTGGAAAAAATAAAACGTAAAAAAAAAAAAAATTGTCTTCTAGAAAAGTGACTTTTAATATATTATTAGTCGCGGTACAGTACATTAATTTAGGAAAACAATCGTTGTTTTGAAAGGCAGAAACCTTTACTTTTGTAGAATTAATGGTTTTCTGTCAAATATAACTAAAGAAGTTAAGAATTTGTGGTGAAATAGAGTTAGAGAGAACGGTTAGTTTCGACTCTATTTTCGACGAAATGGCTGACGAAAAATTAATGGTCTCGATAGGTTTCGGATTTTTCTAGTAAATAAATGGAGAAAAAAAACAGCGTATTCGAGTATCAATCCGTACGAAATGTGCCGAGTTCGAGATATAACATTACATTTATGTCAGGAAAATAATTGATCCGCGCGTGGATAATTACGGGATCCTTATCATTCATCATCTTAACGCTCGTTTGTCCGTTACGTATCATTGTGTCGCCGCAGGTGAATCTATGACAAAATCTGTTTTACTGGCGGCACCCGTAAAGACGAACACGGGTTTTATCAGGCGGAATTTTGACCCTTTGGTACTCGGGTTGATTTTCGACCGCGGTGCCAACCTGTAAAATCTCTTGTTTGCTCGGTTTACCGCCGGTATGTTCGGTGTCGACGTATGTACAGTACAAAAACACAGAAAAAAACAATTGCTGCAATAAAGAGAAAAATGATTTTCTTTCCTGTTGAAGTCCGAGAGACACAACAGATCGTACAATAAGATTTATTTTAAAAAGCACACAAAGAAAAGGTTCTTAAACAACTCGGAGTCGTTCGGTCTATTTATTATCTCCCAACGTATTTATGTTTTATTTTCAATTTTATATTTTCCGTGATAAATAAATCATACATTAAAGAGTGGAAGAGAATTATTCTTCCTGTTCCTTTTCAGCTCCTTTCTGCGGAGAATGACTCCTTTTTAATTTATTCGTAAAAGTCGAAAGGATATAAATTGCCGGAGAAAAAAGAAAAATGTCTCGTGAGATATATTTAAGTTTTCGATGATTAATTACGAAATGTTCTCCGTTTCTATCGGTGGAAATTTCTATTTAACATCTTTCCTTTGATTCGCCGCTTTATCAAAGAATTTCTTTACTTATCACGTTCGTAATTACTACTTTTTCTTTGGTTTCTTTACATTTTCTCCTCTTCTTTTTTTTATTATCTTCATTATTTTTATAAGAACCTTTTCCAAAAGTTTACATAAAATTATCATCCTTTACACTCTGTCTCTGCCTCTTCCTCTTTGTCCTACTTATATTATATACAACCAGAAAATCACCTTTACAAAGATTNGTGTTCATTTTATATTTATCTGTTAACATTAATTATTGATGTTTACACAGTTAAGAATATCAGTAATATATTAAGAGAAATTAATAAAGAAAATTCGAAAACTTAATACTTAAGAAATTGCCCATAATGAATGAACTATTTAATTTTAAATTGTTATTATTATTTTACAGAGTTGAAAACGTTGCTTCTGGCACCGTTTTCAATCAAAATTTTTATGTTTTCTTATAAAAAAAATAACGTTCGGTGAATGTGGATCATAAAAAAAAGAAGAGGAACCATCAATGTGGTTCCTTACTTCAGGCTAAATCCACAAAGATCTCGCACTTTACTCGAAACTCGATAACTTTTTAAGTGAAAAATAACTACATTTTTGCACTTTATCCAAGCTAAATAATTGCTTAAAATAAAGTAATTAAAATGAAATATACAAATTTAAAATTATTTGTACATTTCGTTTTGAAATTGGGATTTTTTCAAAATGGCGGCAATTCAAGATGGAAAAAATTAATTAATTTAAAAAATAAATCCTTTATTAATTTATAAATACAATCAAACCTTTGAAAACAACGGCTACTAATGGAAACTTTAAAAAAATGGCCGTCTTTTGAAGGTTATTCAATATGCATTTTTGTTATAAAGAAAAAAAAAGGGGGTCGATGTTCAATTGTAATTTAACTGTAAGTTAACTTTTATTCCGTTTTTTAAATATTAATGAAATGTAACCGGCTTAAACACATTTATTCTCTACTAATTATTATAAATTNTATATTTCAGGTTTCTTATTTCACTCCGGGGATTTATATATATATATAGGTTTTATATATATATATATTGGATATGCAAATTTAGACTAGGAGTAGAGGAGGGACTAGAAAATGAATGCAAACCAATAAATTTCGAAGTTACGTGCGAAAGGGAAACTCGTGTCACCAAACAAATAACATACGAAAATATTCCAGAAAGAAAAATAAATATGACTGGTACAATTTCTCACTGGAGAATAAATAAAATTTATCATTTAAAAATTCCCAAATGGATAGAAACTCGTATTCTAAATGATTTATTAACGTTAATATGCATATATTTATCCAGTCGATATTACTTTCGTGACTTCTTTAATACACAATTTTATCTAAATTACGTAATAAAAAAGAAACCTATCCTGTACTTATTATATACATATACTTATATTGAGAGTTATTATATATAATGGAAGAGTGAAATATGGTAAGGTCGGAACGAGAAGAATTTACTAAAGTGAAAACGTATCCACAGATGATTTATGTGTTGGAAGCATTATTGGTTGAGGAGGAGAGATGTTGCATTACGGAGATTACTCATTCCCGATTCCATTTAACAATCAAAAACTATCGAAAAATCAACATACGTGACTCGATTGGTAAAGGGATTGCCGGGCTTTTAACCTACTAATCTTCCTTCCTTCAACGATTAATTATTAATAATTGTTAGTTTAATGGCTTGATATGTACAGTACGACGCGTGCGGGAGTGAAATTCTTTCGTGAATATAATATTAAATTAAAATTTCGTAGAATTTCTAAAAGAAGAAATAGGTTTGTGTACGATAAATATGAAATACAGAGGGAAGAAATACAGGAAAATTTTTTAAATTAGTATTTTTAAGTCGTTTCCATTTTGAAGACGAAAAAAATGGATAAAATTTAAAATTAATTACTAACTTTTAATGAAAATATATCGTAATAAATTGAAGAAGTTGGAATTTTCTTCTGCGTTGTTACCGGCGATTTTATAAGGCGCCATTATGGTAGATAATCTGCCAATTGAAAGAATTTAATTCCACGTCACGAGGAAAAGATGGGAAGAAAAAAGTTTTAGAATCGACTCGGAGATACTCGAACTAGCAAAATGGTAGGTATGTCGCGCTTTATATTGATCCCATTGTTCGATAGGATGACCAACGATGTCCACAATGTGCCGCGAGCGAATTTTCGATTATGGCTCGCAGCAGTCGGTTCGTAGGCACGTCTCGTTAGGATATTTCAAACATCAGACTATATTCTTTGGACCACTTTACAATGAAAAACGCACAAAGACCGGAATGAATCAATGGAAGAGACGTATAAAACATTATAACAAAGAACAAATAATTCCCGGTCTGTGTTGGAATTCGTCGCGTAGACGACTGCTTACAGTACATCGATCGATGTTATTCGGAAAACTTTGAATACAATAACAAGCATGCGTTTTCTTTATTAAGAAATGATCACTCGAAAACGATATCTTTGAATAGATTGAAAAGAATGTTTTCCTCCAAGAGGATTTCGGCAAACTACTTCTTAGGAATGGTCGGGAATTGTGTAGTTTTCATCAAAACGAGTGCGAATAATCGAAGCAGTGTTCCATAAACAATACACGAATACAAATTAGCCGATTTACAAATACGCAATGATGTAAATTTAAAAATGTTTCTTGTTGTACGAGTTTAATTCGAAGACAATCCTTGTCACGAAGAGCACGAGCGAAAAGTGAGAAGTTTTTTTTTTATAGTGTTAGTTCTTAGTTGGAAGTTATTTTGTAGGAGCGCGAGTGTAGCGGAATCCATAACAATTCGCCACGGGATATTGAGTTGACGCCACATCATTGGCAGTGCTAGAAAAATACCGATACCGTGCACTGTATCGACTTCGGAAACATCATTCGCTCTTAAAAAATTCCTCCAGGGTTGCAGACGACCTTAGCATATTTGTTTTATCGCATTCCTCGACTTTACATGCTAAGAAACCATCGTTTCACGTTGCGTATGACAAAAGATTTTCTTTTATAACCCTTTGGGAGAGACGTGTGACGTAGAACAACTACACACCTTTTGTATTTAGATAATAGTTTCCTGTATGTACGGAACTTTCATTTCAAAACAACATAATACTTTAACTGCTTGCTAGTTCACGTCTGTTTTATCGTCTTCTCTACGTGTCTACTTTCCCTTGACGAGCTTATCATCGGCACACTAGCACAATAAGGGAAGAAATTCGCTTTGACGTGTCCTTTTTACAATCAATTTTTTAAGTTTCGTCGTGGATATGCCTAATTTAACATCGTATAATTGTATCGTTACCCGTTTCCGTCCGCATCTGTTTTAATTATGGCAAACTTACACGGCTTGACGAAGCCGAAAGTGTGAAGATAATTTAAAAAAAAATAGATAAAAAGATGAAGAGTTTTTTTACCTTGTAGCACTTACTTAAATGAACGAATAAATCAATGTTAATAGAAAATAGGAGTTTCGTACTCCACTACGATACAACCATTAAAAATAAATAATTCTTATTACACCTGTTTACCATAAAAATCTACTCGAAAGAACTCCCTGGAACTCGAACTTAATACGATACAAAGGAACAGAAAAATCGATAGAATGCTTTGTAACTCCAAACGATATAGATTTAACTACGCTAAAATATCAGAGAGAAAGATAAGAATATAATTTTTTCATTTATATTTTTTATTTACTTTACGTTTCATTGTGTTGATAATGTCTATTAACTTAATAACAGTGCCGTGTCGCGCTACAGAAATCACAAATATCGATAAAATCCGCATGAAAATGAGCATTATGTACGAAACAAAGACTTCGTCACCTTAGGCAATGGATGAGCATTTTCTTAAAAAGAAAAAAAACAGGCATTTAATTCCCTACGCGACAATATGCTGTAGTAACATCAATTAATTTTAACGTCGTTGTTTATCTCCTTTTATTGAATTTTCAGATTATTTTTTTTTACAAGAAAAAAACAGAATCGATGGAAAAACGCATACCAAACCGGGGATTATAAATGATCTTTTATATTTTATAAGCAACAAATAACGTTTGAGTCGATGGCAATAATGTCTCTTTCGACCAATCATCTGTCGTGTTTCTCTTCACTCTACTCCTTCCACCCCCTCCGAAATTCGTCCAAATGGTATTTTTTTTGTGTTGATTTTTTATTATATGATGATACACGTTACTAAATTTATTATCTTTAGCGAATAAAATCGGTTTTCTCGATCATTATGGTATCATCGAACGACTTTTTAAGGTGAGATTAATGGGATTTAATCTCGTTTTTCTCTTCTTTAAACTTGTTACATCGTTTTATATTGCATAAATATTAAATTTATTTGATTAAATGATAGAACTCGGTTCGAAATTTTAATCGAAAATAAAACCAAATAAATATTTACCAAATTTATATTTATCTTCGTTGCGATATTCTATGACTTCTTACGTAAGTTGATACAAGGAGAAATTTTAAATTAATTCAATAACCTTAGAAAACGAGATAAAATTAATTAAAAATTTCAATTAATGTAATTGGAACGTACTTCAGCTAAGCACGATATAAGATAACAAGAATTTTAAACGATTATTGGTTGGATTTATGGTTAGCTCAACGACGATTGGTTGAAAAACAGATATAGATCTATTTTCTTCTAATTTTAAATGTCTAGCCAATCTTAATACTTCATACAAATCTTTAAAATATGTGTTTAAAAAAAAGGAACTTTTTATCCACGTGAAGTTTTATTTAATCTTATTTATCTTGCCAATATTTTTGTATTTATGTACGATTCGTTTTTATATATAATGCCATTTTTCTAGAAGAAAATTTATTCTTTTAAATTTTAAATTTCGTCATTTTGGCCACCAACATTCTTACCAGACGTATTGACCTATATTTACATCGTAGAAGAATCCAAAATATAAATTTCAGTTGATTAAATTTAGCTGCTCGAGATCGTAAACACGTATTACTTTGCCCAAAAAGAAAATCCCACAAGCAGCTATATTGTTTCTATTCTTAGTAACGATCCCTATATAATTTTTAAAGCTGCGACATAGAATCAGAAGTCGATATTAATTTTCTAACATTGTATTTCGGTTAAGAAACGGTAATTAATACGGTCCAGAATCAAGATATGATATTTATATTATATTATTTAATAAAGTTTATCGTTTAATTTCCTCGAAGATAACTTAATTGTAAAGGAAAACTTAATTCGATAATAAATGTTCATTCGAAGATTAAACAGAAAAATGCTCGTACAATTGGAACAATTAATGACAAATTAAAGAACTAATTGGCAATTTAACAATTCTTGCTGGACCATGTCAACAGCGTTATCGAGAATTCTCTTATTTTTATCGGGAGCAATCAACCCATTCACTCTACTTACAGTTGTAATCGTGGGTTGTCTCTTGACAGTTGTCTGTAAAAATCAATAACTATTCCAATCTCTCACTGTCAACTACATCCTCACGAATTCTATCCGGGAATAGATGTCAGATGCCTTCTATCCCGTCTAAGCCCTCTTAGAAGAATGCCTCCAGATATTTTCCAATGAGACAGTTTGTTACCGAAGGAGTATATCGATTCATATTACCACCAAATTCATCACAATTCTGGATTTAAATATCAAATACATCTACCGAAATCCAGAATCTAGATGGAGAAAACGATTTTGCTCTCGAGGCACTCGGGAGGAAACCACATTAATTACGTGTTTGATCTAAAATAAAATCGATAAAAGTGGGAAAATATGTCTTAAATTCATTCCTTCGTGTATAAAATTCTAGCATTGTCAGCTCCAAGTGCCTCTATCACGCTTCCATTCTACAGATTATTGGTTTATGGCCACCAATAAAAATTTCATCCGAAGATAATATTCCGTAGTTATCTTCATATATCTTGTCCGTTGTGATGATAAATAAAATAAAGAAGCGATGGAACATCGAAACACGATATATTCTAACATTAGAATTCTCCAGTCGCTCGGGTATTATATCAACAAAGTGAAAGTTGTGACCGGATTTGAGTGGAATGAAGAATTGAGAGTAAACATGGCGTACACATCTATTTACTTGTCAACGTAAACAACGAAGTTTGTTTGTACAGTTAACTTTCTATCAATAACTCGACTTCCAATCCTTGTATGGTTTTAATGTTTATTTAAGGACCAGATCCGAATCACTCAATGAGAACCGATATTTTTGCTTTCTTCTTTCATTTCCATGATGATTCTCGCAATGATTAGCCCGAAAATTTCATACAAATCGTTACTAAATCTAATAATAACCATTCTTTCTTATTGTAAAAGCTAATATAAACTCTAATAAAGTATTTTCCTGCTTGCTTAAATAAAATTCTTCGCATTTCGTACACAAAAAAGTCGAGAAAAACGAAAGATTTAAAATATTAAAAAAAAAAAAATAAATAAAATAATAAATAATTTAAATAATGAAATTTCATAAATATTTTAAAATTGAATAAAAATTCCGACGTCTTAAAACTTAAAAAACTCTTCTCGACGAATAAATTTTTCGTATAAATGCGTTGCGGTAAACGTCCCAGAGGAGGCGCTATATTCTTTAGCGCAAAGCATGTCGGGAGCGTTACGGACAGAAATATTTAATAAGAAAATGGCGGAATGTTCGTATTAAATATTTCAATCGCACTCGATGCAATTTTCGTAAAGGGGGAAGGAAAAAAAATCGATAATAAAAATACGAATAAATCTAAAAACCTGGCCAAAAGAAACAAAATTTACAGCGCATTAAAAAAAAATGTAATAAATTTTTAGATGAAGTTAAACTTCTATAAAATTTTTATTCCATTCTACTCTTTATTATCAAATATTCAAATTAATAATCCAAGGCCTTCAAATTCTATTAATTAATTTAAATTACAGAGTCATATGCGCATCTGCGCAGTTATATTTTATATAAATTTAAATGATTTATCCTTCTTTTCATTTATTAAAGCGGAGAGGAAAAAAAATACGGAAAAATATTTTAAATTGTAAAATAAGAGAAATGTCGAAGAAGAATTTTTGCTTGTCGACAAATCCCGGTATTGGTGTATAGAAGTACAGTAGAAGAAATTGGCGTAGTGTCGATAGGTATGACACATTTACTTTTTCTGTTTTAATAGGATATTTTTGTCAAAACAACAAACAAAACAATTTCAAATAAAAGATTTTTTTCTTTTTTTTGTTCTTGTTTATTTATTTAAAGCGCAGCAACATTCCTCTTTTACGAAAGGGGGAGGAATCGATAACATTCCGAATATTCCCTCTCGATCCAACTCCGTTTCCTAAGAAATAATTATTTATTAAATCGATTTTTTTTTATTGCCGGATTTAAAACAAATCTTTTATGTTCTTTGATTCATTAAACATGAAATTTTATTGGAAATTCTCCTTTATTACTTCTTTTCTTATTGTTTTCTATACTCGTAGACCGGGTCGAAAAGTAAACGTGGTTCGGATCATTATGGATTTTTCAACCTTTCGATTTTATTATTATTATTTTTATTTTTTTAATATAAAAAAAACAATAAGAAAACTGAAAGAATGGCTTAAAATTAAAATCATTTTAAAGTAGTAAAAATAAGAATTTGTAGAAATTTAAGAAGGTTGAAAACCGAAAGAAACGTATTGTTTCGAGATACCTGTATACAAAAACGATGTTAATCTCCACCAGGAAAAGAAAGGGAAAAAAACAAAGAAGAAAATAACTTATTTTTTTATTTTTAAAAGCTTTTCAAATTGGTTAAAAATAAAAAAAAGAACACAATATTCTTGATGGAAATAAGAAACGAACGGTTTAAAAAAACACTTTAACTTACACATTTTCTGATTCTACAAACGAAGAATAAGTCGAGAAAACAATAAAAATGTTATGAATTCGGTTGTATTTTCTTTTGGAAAACGAACCCATCGTTTGGACTACTGCATTAGTAATAAACAGATGTTTAAAATGGTCGACGTCGAAAAGTTATATGTTTGCATTTTATAGAATAGAATTCTTAGTTATTTCAGAAATCGAAGTTTGCTGTCTGTCAGTTTAGAAAGAACCTTGTCAGTTTTTGATGGGTTGGAGGGAAGAAGAAGTGAAAGTATGGAAAATATTCGAATTTCCGACTTTAGTTTTTTTTAAAACACAAAAAAAAAATTGAATTCTAGAGGGACTGTTTCGCGATATTGTTATTAAAAGATTGACGTTTATCTTTATCGACACGCAAAATATGAAATGGAATACGTAAAAGGAAACCGATTCGATCCTTTCTTATAAAAAAAAAAAAAAAAAATTTTGAGAAAATATTGCATAAAGAGCACTTTTAAAGACTTAAAGCGAAGCGCATAATGTCAAAAATTCGATAACATCTTCGGTTTTTTTTTCTTTTTCTTCTACTTCAAGCTTCTCGATTCTTTTCTAAACTTTTAATGAACCAAATTCAAACAAAAATATAGAATATAAACTTAAATAAAAACTGAAGTAAAAAGAAATTCTACCAATTTAAGAGTCCATTTTACATGCGGCAGTTCAAAAAGTGCATACGTAACAAATATAAGTTTTACGTCTAGTTTTAAATTATTGATTTTCGTAGGGATTTTCGAACCGATACCGAGAAAAAATAGTGTAGTCACGTGAGAGTATCCAAAAATCGAGCTCGAAATCCGATTTTTCGTATTTCTTTTCTATAAATTCGATGCTATAAAATATACGGAAAAGCGCTCATAATAAAATATACACGCGAAAATTTTAAAAACTTAAAAACACCGAAATGCTTTTCCATGTTGATATTTTATAAACCATACAGAAAATTCGAAGGTAAACGTTAGCCGTTCTTCATTTTTAACACCGTCTAAATCATTTTTTCTGACACTTTCGGGATTTACAAGGCTTTTGGAAGATCCTAAAGCTCGCTGGAGAGCGGAGAAGATCTCTTAAAATATTAACAAAGTTCCACTTTGGCTAATAAATCAATGGTGTCAAATGCTCGACACTTCACACATCATTTTCCAATATTTTCGGTATTAAAGTAATTTCGTTATCGCTAACGGAATTGATATCCTTGTAAAACTTAAAACAAACTTGGCATCAGATAAAACAGCAGAGGGAAGGGGGAAAAAAAAAGAAATGATCGGGAATCGAGACCGGGTAACGATCAAATTCGAAAGATCATGAAGGAAATCGATTTATCACAACTTTCATCATGGTTCTACCTCGTGATGTACGACCATTAAATTGTTCCCTTTTTTTTGGCCCTAGCTAATTAAGGGTTCGTTCGTCCAAACGATGCCAATATGTTTGGCAGAAATGTCAAAATGATCAATCCTTGCCGGTTTATTACCGACCGTCACATCTTAATGACGTTTTTCCATCTGGAGTAAGGTTATCGGAACCGCAGAAAACCTTCCTACGACGAATTCGTAAGGCAAACGACGTCATAACCATTCAATCAAATATGACTTAATGAACTTCTAAAGGATCGCATACATCACGCTAAACGTTCATTAGAATCTCTCTCTCTCATTTTTTAATTATCGGAAATTACGTGGAAATCTATTTCTCGAATTTTCTCTTCCGCTTTACTTATTACTTGCTTTAATTAAAATTTTCTCGGGAAACTTTTCGTTCCGAATGCGTTTCATCGGCCGATACAAGAAGAAAAAAAAATCAAAGGACTTCTCTGCGTTAATTAATTGGGATTTAGTGCGACGACGGTGTTTCCTTACCGGCTTCCGGTCGGATTAAGTTATCGAAAACCGTTATTTGACGAATAAAGGAGAATAAACCTTGGAATATTTATCATTTGCATCTCTATTAAAGCTACAATTGTCCTTATTGAGAGGAATCTTGGTATTTTCTACACGACGCCATTCCTTTGGAAAAGTCTTAAAAGGTGAAAGAGCCGGATAAGAGTGGAAAGTTTCTATGCCGTCGCTCCTCTTCCATCCTCTTACAGAACTTTCTATAACACCAACAATAAATATCGTTAAGGTTCTCGCCAAGGCCGAAACTCCCGCTCTAATTCAGAGGGATTGTCGAGTACTGCGAATGTTAAGCCGCTGCGAGTTACACCCCGGAGCCAAATTGACCCAGCAACAAACACCGGATAAAGATTTTATCCGCCGGCGACGAAAAAAGAAAGAAAGAAAGGGAAATTCTTTGGCTTGGTGGCTCGAACTTTGCACCGCGACGTAAGGAGAGTACCTTATCAACTCGACCACCGTCTCTCTCTCGAGAGAGAGCATTCGATCCTTTGAGAGGAACGGCTAAAGAATTCCACCATTTTTACACTTCCTTCGTGTGAAAAGGAATCTCTTCCTTTATTCGCTCCAACATATTTCCAACGTAATATAACAAAATCTTTATGCCAAAATCTGAAAATATGCCGTCGACTCTTCTCCTCGGGCATTAAAATCGATTTACAAAATAGACTTTTGCAAAATTCGTAAATTTTTTAAGGCCGATTTATTCCGCTTTTAAAACGCGTAAAAATGGCCGAATATTTCGACTTTCGGAACGTTTTAAAACCAAAATTTCGGACAATTGCAATAATTTTAAGGAAAGGAAACGTTTCTTATCGACTGAAAAAATTCTTTGCTCCTCTTTTTTTTTTAAACGTCGACGTGGAATAGTCTATGAGAAATGATTCCAATAAACTTTCCTGTCGAGTTTCAGATAAATCTTTTTATATCTTGTATAGGGAAAAACATTAAAAAATCATTTCTGTTCGCGCTGCACGTTTGCGGAAGTGATTTCGAATATATCTCGTGTACGATTATAATTTTTCGTCATTAAATTTTATCTTTATTAAACTACGATTAACGGTCGTTTATTTTATTACGCTTTATCACACGTTGTATATGTCGGAAACTGATTACGAGTCCGAGTTCGTAGCCGATGCTCTTCGTTTTATCTTTGTTCGGGCAAAACGTTAAAAAGGGAACATTAAATTCTTCAAGAGAAATCAAAGAATAGCCGGAAGCACCTCTCGCATCGATTTTTTCCCGGTTGATAATTACATAAACTGGGGTAGAACGTGTTACGAAGATATGGATTGGCAACAGAAGCATCTTTAATCCGGAAACCGGTCGCCCGCCTATCGGTTTCGGTATGTACTGGCGCTAATTCTAAGCCGAAACGGTGGCCTAACTTTAAATTCGAACGGCAACGGCCTGTGTCGAATGAGATCCGAAGGAACCGCGTTCGAGTGGAAGCCATCGATTATAAAGAATATCAACGCGTAGGACCGGTAGTATTTGCCGTATAGGCACTTACCTATTGTAGATATGACGGTAACCGAATATAACAGCGAACTGGAAAACGTCCATAAGTAATTGGGATCCTCTGTTTCCTTACCGTCGAAGCCCGATTTCTTGACCGCTCTGACCAGATCTTTTTCGAATTGTTTCAATCTGTCCACCACCATTCTGGTCCAGTTTCTCTCGTACAGAACGTCCGAGCTGTCGGTGATATCCCACAGGTCACGTAGGCACGAGTCGCGAAACTGTCGCACCTTCCCCCTCTGATCTTTCTCGTGGGTACTCTCCAGAGCAGCAAACACTAACGCGCCCAAAATGCAGTAGCATAACACCAGACAACACAAGCCGAAATGAGAAAAGAGCTGTCCCGCCAATAATTGGATGGTGTGCCTACACTTGGAACATATCGTGTCCGCCGTCCACGTTGTCGACATAGCGACGTCACGTGCTGGTACAGAGCACGCGTTGTCGCCCAAACCACACGTGCACCTCTTCAACTTCGCCACTTCTTACGTTTTAAAATGCCTACGGGGAGAGAAAATAACCGACTTCGGTCTCGTCCGACCACGGGGTCAGCCGGTCATAACTGCTACGTACGGTTGCGACTGCACAAACCCACACCTGACGTTACCAATGGTGACGGAATCACAACACTACCTCGGTTTCTTAAACTCGATACCAGATGGCGACACCGAAAGTTTGAAGGATGCCTCCCCGTAACATTTCTTTTTTTATTATTATTATCGTATTGCCATCTTTCCCTTTTTTCTAGTTACTTATAAATCGTTTTCTAAAGGAACATAATCGATCAACCAAGTTTTTTGAAAATTCCCCAAAAACTTGACAGTCGTATTACGTTGTATACGAGTTTTGTACCTGAAAGATTTAAAATATATCTATTTATTTTTCATCACTCTGCCTTTACGGACGATTGAAGGTACATCGGCGATAACCAAAGACCACGAACAGTGTGTTGGACGGATGCCAGTGGTATTATAGAAGAAGATTGCCGAAAATGACGTTTAAACAAATCTGTTGTTACCGCAGAAATTGTAAAATTTATCAGCTTTCTGCACATCTCTATTGATATTTCCATTTACCGAATTTATTCACTTATTAATATTCTATAGCAGTTTGCACGAATAGAAATTGTATAATGCAAGATATAACGGCATTAATTCAATTCCTAGTTCCCTCCTTCATATTGTATTCGCAGAAGCATTTAGAGTCGCATCAATAAATGACGTTTACTCCCAACTTATTATGCTGATGCATTTCGACTTTTATTGACTAATTAATATTACATTTACACGATCCTTTTGTGTATAAATATAATAAATTATTCTAAAAGGTAAATTTAATATTTCAAATTTTCCTATTTTCTTCACTTTTCGTTAAAAGAAGAAGAAAAAAAAAATTAATAAAAAATTAATAATAAATTCGCCCTTCGTTACTTATATTATCGCCGTTGTAGCGTTTATATGACAGTTACCGCCATCTGTGGATCGAAAATTATATTAAAATCTTTTAAATTCTAGAATTTTTTTTCTAGAATATGACGTAACAAATAATTTGAAATTGAAATGAATTAATTTAACACAACTTTCTTAAGAAGAAAGCGACAAGTTTTACGTAATCGCTTTCATCGAAACACAAAATAAGTGTACATTTCAATAATGCCAAACTTCAAATATTTATTCTAGAAAAGCTAATTAAAGTCTGTTTTCTAGAAAAGAAAAAAGAAAAAACGCTATCTACAGTCTTTTCCAAACTAAAAGATTAATTTAGAATTAATTCATTAAGAGGATTTAAAAGCTTAAATCAAACAGTAACAACGTCGATCGGTATCTACAATTAAACAAGAGATAAAACAATAGTTTAAATAATTGAATCGATTTGTTTTGGGTGTGAGAAAGTCTCCCGAAATAGCAATAAAATTAACTTTGCGACTTGTCATAACATTGTGTTCGACATCAAACCTATAATCTGACCACACGAAAATTTAATTACTATCTAAATGATAGATTAATATGCTTCACTGTGTCAAATTTAGATAAGAATATTTAATTGAAATTTGAATAACTTTCGATATTCTTCTCTTAATTTCTTAAATATCGTCTTATATAAAATTATAGAAGAGAAACTTACGTGTGTCCTACGACTTTATTAATTAATTAACAACTGTCAAATTTACCTACTTTTTTAAGAGTGTGGAAGAGAGCGATTTTAATCGAACGTTAAATATTTAAATATTTTAATATTAATTAAAATAATAAAAAGTTAATATGTTAATTTTTATTCGGTAAAGTTTCTGTCTGTAGTTAATGCAGTTAATTGTAGATAAACAGGGTAATTACCTGTTGGAAACAGATCGCGCTTTAAATACAGTTAATTCTAAAATGATATATTTATCTTTAAAACATATCATTCGAAACAAGTTAATGTTCTTGTCTGATCAGATTTCGAGTAGGACATTTTGCATGTTTCCTTAATTAACGGGTTCATTATTCAATCGATCCGATGCCAACTATTCAAATGGATCCGATTCGTGTCAGGAAGGCGATATTAGTTTTCTCCAAAAGGGGAAAATCATTCCAAATATTTAATACGAAATTTAATATCCTTCATGGCATAATGAGAATTTTCGTCTTGCCCCGTTAATTTTATAGATTTTAATATTATACTCTTTATTTATATATTTTATAAAGACGACAAAACTGCGATCTCGTTAAAGCGGAATAATAAATGCAAATACAATATCCGCTCTACTAATTGTCTGGTTTAAATTACACGCTGCCATTCATCATCCGAGATGTTTACCATTTTGTTTTACTCCTCGTATAAATATCCTCGGCGATGTGTTGCTCGACCGAATTTATGACTCAAAATCTGTTGTAAAAATATGACATTTTTCAAATTTAACTCTGTAAATGCTCTCCTCCTCTTTATTCTTTCTGGCACGTTTATGCAAAATTCTTTCCTTTTTATTATTATTATTATTATTATAATACAACTAGATGAATTATATTCTAGATTATAGAAAACAACAATGGCGTGTAGCTCCAGGCAAAAGTAATATTTTATCGTTATCTTTACTTATTAATTTGGCTTCGCTACCATGTTTAAATTTAATAAAATTAATCAAGAAATAAATAAAAAATTTATAATGATATTTAATATTATATATATATATATATATATAGAAAAACAGTGTATTATTACGTCTGTTTTTTGTAGATCGTTTCCTATTTTGTTCGACATTTGCTGTAAATTGTATGCGGAAAGGCCGACTTCCCCGTTTAAAATTACAAATTCTAGTTTACGTGTTTATAATTTTAAATTCTGTTATTACTTGTAATTAATGGGTAAATGTTAAAAATTGTCGATGTGCCAAAGACAATAGCCAGGAGCGGGATTGTTCGAGAGACAGATGCCACCGAATTAACTAATTGCCCGAAGGAAAGCAAGCAAAGAGAATGGTTAGACATGTTTCCGATTTTATTCTCTATTTTTCTTATTGAAATTAACTCAAATTACATAAACAAATAAGAAAAATTACATTTTAAACGAGCTATTTCTAGTTTCACGTAAATATTTTTCGAATTTTTAAGTCATTATCTCTCTCTCTTAGAATATTTAGTTTATATTATTTTACCGAACTTTTACTCGACGATAAAAAGCATTTTTAAACAATTTTCCAATTATAAAATAACATTTTAAAATTAATTTTTAAGAATAATAAAGAATTGTGACGTTCTTTTCGGAGTATTAATTACGAACAAACAGCGTGCATTCTATGTAAATGAATTGAATCGTCCTTGAATAAAAGCATTCTTTATTCTTCATCGAAGATCATTAATTCTATTCAACTTTTCTATCAGATGATATCGTTATAATTAGAGCAATTTCGGACGTTTTGATTTCTACTTTCGAATACTTTTTGATTGGAACCGATAAAGAGAAATTCTTCTATAAGAATTCGTCCTCGAATAAAAGAAATCCAAAAAAAAAAAAATTAAAGTCGTTCGGTTCAATAAGTTTTTCCTTTATTAAAAAAAGAAATTACCGGCTTGGATACATTCTATACTCACTAGAGACGATAATGTGTAAATTTTTTTCTCAATTTCGAGCTAAATATCAAAGGTAAAAGGTCACGAAGAAGCGATAAAAGCATGGTTAAATTTTCACCCTATCGAAGAATATAAAAAAGTTACTTATTTTATTAATCCTATGGCAGAAATGAGTAATTACGACATTTATTAAATTGGTTTTTTCTTTCGTTAAAGTTTTATTTTCTGTAATCTGGTATTGCAGGAATAAGCCAGAAGTTTACGCTGTAGTTGTTATCCTTTCAGGTTTATTAGGGTCATTTTCTTGCATCGAAGATTCGCAACGAAACAAGAGATTGTGGATCTCGGATTCTTAATCCAATAACAAAACTCTGCTTGGTTATTGGATTAAGAAAACAGACGTTTCCAAGCAGTTTTTGTGTCTTAATATGATTATCTTAAAACGCTCGTTAATCACTTTGTAACGTATCCGACAGAAGAAAAGAATTGGCATTACAGATTTTTCTTCGATAAATATCGAGGATTTATCGATTTTCTGATGATACGTTTCATTAATTAATTTCGATTATTCGTGTATAACTCATAATGGAATTTCTTAATCTAATTGATGCGTAATAATTGCTAAAAGTTATTAACTATTTATTTTCGAACGTTTAATGAACATTAATTTAAAAATTCTTGTGCTACTAAATTAATTTTGTGTAATTTTCTTCTTCTGGTCTGCCGAAGAATTTCAGTAAAGTGTTGCAGTACCGAATCAAAACTTAGAATTAAGAGATTGTCATTTATCAATAATTTCTCAGAGCATCAATACATTTATCATCCTTCCTATATTTTTATACTATTACTAGTCTGTGTAATATTGTTTTTGTTTAGATATTTTCATTTTTTATATGTATAACTTAAATCGAAATAATTTTATAAATTGTGTAGGTAACTTCCTTAAATATAAAATCGTTTGGAAACACGTGAAATGAAGGAACTGATTGATTGTAATCCACGTGGCCAGCCACAGTTACGCCCATTTAGGGTGGGCGTGACCCACAATAGGGTCGATCCGAGAAATGGGAAAGAATGTTTCGACCCACAATATAGGGATTTCGATCGGGTTTCGAACCGAATTCCTCTGGGTAGTAGGCATAACCCCTTATCTAGCAGCCATCTGGTCGAAAAAATGAAGAAACGGTTCCTCTGTTTTACTACTCGATCATTCACGCCGCAATAATTTCATTTCGAATCGCGATTTACAGCCGAAAAAGCGCGGTGATTGGTTAATTCGCTTCTATATATAATTAAGATTTGAAGAAACTAACTTTAAGTTGTATAAACAAAGCGCTTTTTTTTTAATAGAATCTCCATCACAATGGCAGAAAAGAAAAGAAATCGACTGCAAAGATGTAAATGCGATTTACAAAACCATTCTTTATTGCAACTATTAACGGCGCTTGATAATTACAAAACTCGTTTGTCTACATCCCGTGACAATAGAAACGTCAAAATCAATAAAGATACAATACTTCCTTCATAAACAATATTTCGAAATTAAGAATGCTTTCCTTATGCGACGAAATATCTAAATGAAAATTTTATCTTTTCAAAGGTTATAAAATTATTTTATAACCTTTGAAAATGAATTTTTAAGAATCCGAGTATTATAGGCTGCAAAGATGTACAGTACATTTATTCTTCCACAATTTTCTAATGTATTTTAAACCTTGATTGAATTTTGAAAATTAAGTTCTCGTTAATGCGCTTTTACTGTGTTTCCGCGTTTGTAAGAGCACGCGTGATCTCGTAAATGGAACAAAATCGGCTCTTTATTGTCCAAAGTACTCTAAAAACAATAAATGTTTACGGTATAGGAAGCATTTCTTTATATTTTTAATAACAGTTACCACAGCGATGCGGTTGAATGTACAGTACTTGTACCTAACTTACGGTACATTGTTGTGGTAGTGCAGTGCCAAAACAAAGTGACACAGGTAAGAGCATTCTCTCATAATCCAAGGGGGATGAGTGTTTAAAAAACGCGAAAACAAATGATTTTCGCATATAAGAGCTCGTAAATACGTATTGTTTATACTACGATATGAGAACTGTACAGGTTGCTCCACACAAAACAACCGTTCTTTAACAACTACAGGCGTGTTTTCATATGTCTACCAGTTTTTGTTTTGCCGAAACAATTTCCGTTATAGCGTTTTCGCACTCTCTCGTCTTCCAGTTTTTGTCGTCTTTACCGTAAACGATTCTTGAAGCCGATTAGCACCTCAATCAAAGAACTAAAAAGTTGTTGACGACGTCGTTTACCGACGGATAAACAAAGCGTTCTTCCAGAAACAATAGCCTATAGACTGGAAGTGATGACGTAAGACAATGATTTCACCGGGGTGACCCGAAATATGTAGTGTTGTAACATTTCTCGCGCAGTAAATCTACGTTTATAAAGAAGTAGGGGGTGCCCCTAGAAAAAATTACCGAGTAGGAGTGCCACTATTACAGAAAGGTTGAAAAACACTGAAATAAAGTATAACCGAACTACCATATTAACTGCTTGTTGATTAGAAAGCGATGTGTTAGGCATTTTACACCCTAAAAGTAACAGTAAAAAATATATAAACGAAGAAATAAAAGATTAAAGTTGCCAAGTACTTCGTCTATATTGCCAATAAACGATTTTTTCTTCTCATTTCTCACATAAATTCTTGCAAATATTTTTACTTTCTTTTATAGTTTATTGTTTACATTATTTTTTTTACATAATGAGCATATTTATGCAACTACTCATCACATTGGTTATTCCGAATCTCTCGAGTTTACGTATTCAAATATTCAGTAATTCGAAAGTCTGTTGGTGTACGAAAATGCTCTTCCAATAATGTCAAACGTTTGGTTTGAGAAGCGATTAATTTATCAATAATTCTAATTTAAACGTAATTTAATTAAAATTCTAACTTACTTATTAATATTTAAATAAGCATACATCGAATATTGTTAATTCGGGAAGGGGTTTAGACGTAGGCCACTCCCAAATGAATTCTCTAGGCTACGCCTCTACGTAAACGTTACATTATGCAAACGAGTCAAGATACGCAAAATATAAATTTTTAATTAAGTATAAATATGTTGAATATTATTTAGTAAAGTAAACTTTAATTTCTCCCCAAGATTTTTATATTTTTGGACTTAAACGTCGAGAAATGCAAAAAAATTCGGGGGGATTTTTTCTGTGTGTGTTTGTGACACGATTTTGTTCACCCTCTTTGAAGCTTAATAACTCCCGTGCTTTTTGTCGAAAATTTCTGAAATTTTTTAGGGAGGTTTGTGTATTAGGTGGATCAATTCTATTAAATTTTGGTGATTAAAGGTTGAGGGGGTGGGGAAATAAAAGGGGTTGTGTGTCATATCTCCGATTTTACTCGTTATTAGCATTTATAATTTATATATATATAAAACCCATCTCTACCCTGAAAATTAAGCTTCTGTCATTTTATAATAAAGATATAAAAAGTTTTTAATAAAATATGATAACAGATGGCGCCACCAAATGTCGCCTGGAAAGTTAAGCAACCGTTACTGAATTTTTAATAATTTATTTTCTTTTTCCTTTTTTTAGTATTGTATTTTTACGGCGGTTTATTATTAAAGTGACTGTTATTGCCTTACAAACATCACCCGGCGTAATACGAATAAATAAATAAAACAAATATTTTAAAAGAAAATAAAATTTTTAAGTGAATTGAAATCTGAAGGCAAAGCCAAAATATAATATCAATCTGTTTTACTACTCGATCATTCACGCCGCAATAATTTCATTTCGAATCGCGATTTACAGCCGAAAAAGCGCGGTGATTGGTTAATTCGCTTCCATTCGAAATTTTCGAATATTACAGTGAACGGTGACCTCACAATTTATTACACTGTGGCAACAACTCTGCTCTAGTGTTGCATATGTCCTGTTTCACGAACTCATCAGAATGCTNTAAATTATATTTAATATTAACTCAAAATTATTATATTAAATCTTAATCGATCTTTCCGTTCAATCTATTTAATGGCACTTTAAACAAATAAGAATTATAATTACAAAATAACAATCTGCGATAAGTGAATGAGCCTTTAGACGTTTGTCTTTTGAACAACGTTATTGTTTCTTCACGAAAAAAAAAAACACTTTTTTTAAAGTAATATCCATAAAGAATTCATAGTTTTTGGGTTGCAATTTGAAAACAAAAAATTGTAGATTATAAATTCCCACTGTCTGTTTTTCCTTAATCTCAAGAATGGTGTTAGATAGACGAAAGACGATACCAGATGTGGAAACATTAGGAGCAAGGAGGGCCCGATTAATTCTTTAAAGTAAAAATCGCCATTATTAGAATCGACACTAAAAACATACTAAGATGATGTTGAAGGGTGGAAAAGGATTGGTTTGAATAAGAGAATCTTGATACACGTGGAACATCTGTCAAAGAGATGAGTGTCTCTCGGAAGGTTTTCCATGAAAAGGCAAAGAAAGAAGTTCCTCTCGGGAGGATTTCTATGAGAAATTGGCTTCTGTTTAGATGTTATACACGCGAGGAAAACCCAGAAAACTCCATGCAACTAGCCCTTTGGTTAGACACGAACTCGTGACCACTTACAACGGTTCGTGTCTTGATCAGATTTACGTCTTTCTCCGAATAATTTAAATTTCTTTCTAAAAAGAAATTAATCCCAAATTTTAATTACAATAAAAATTGCTATTTATTCTCTAGAAAAAATAAAATATTCAGATTTAAAAATTATTTTTGAATTAATAGCAGATTTTTCTACCAAAAAAAAAAAAATTGCATTTAAAATATCGATTTCGATCGATATGTTAAGCGGAATCGATGGAAATTTAATGAATAAAATTAAAGTGTTTTTTTATTTTATTTAACTAAAATACTTAAATAATTAATCAATATTTTTTCTTAATATTTTAAAAGTTGTAGATAGATGAATTTATCAATATTACTAATCCAAATTTTTCTTAATGTTAGACATTAGACCGCCGGATGGCCGAGCGGTTAAGATGACAGCCTTCCGCTCTGGGGGATCCTGATCGAATCCGAACGGGTAGAAAATGCCGGGAATTTTCTGGAGAGTTTTCTGTTTCGATGTGACGTCCCATGTCCCTTAATAGTTGTCTGCCCCATCGTGGACTTAGCCGAATCCATAATGGACATGTTAAAAAGGTTTTCTTAAAGGCCGAGAATTAAAGTAAGATGTAAATAAGTTATTCTTATATCTATATCTATATTCTATTATATATATATATAAATGGACGTGTATGTCCCTATATTTCACTTTTCCGCAAAAACTACACATCGCACGTGAATGGTGTTTGTATGTGGTGGTAGCCCCAAGTCTCCATTCGTGCATAGGGGTGGTTGCGTCTCGATAGCTATAAGGGTGCGGGAGATATGAGGCTGAAAGTGGTTGAAAGTGGCTTTCTATTTCGAATGTTTTGTTCGAATTTGTTCGAATTAAATTCGAACATAAAATTCGAATATTGGTTCGATTATAGAACGATTGTAAACGTTCCAGAAACGTTGAAAATAGTTCGTTTGACTAAACGTAAAAATTCTCTAATTAGTCTGGAAACGGGGGACCTAATTCTTGCATTCTGTGAAAACTGGTAAGATTAGCTATAATGTAATTATCTTAATCTTCACTATCGTTACTTTTTGCCCAGCGAAGCGGGCCCTTGCAGCTAGTATATATATAAAACACTATAAGCAACCTGTTCTTTATTAATTAAGAAAAATTACCGTTTTGTAGTGAACTCACGCGGTCGATTATTTCCACATTATCGAAAGTTTTTTAGAAAATACTCTTACGAATTTAAGATATTTTCGAAACAATCGATCATTTGATTCCTACGCGCGCAGCATTACTTAAATACATATTTAAATTTGTGTTGTACCTTGTGTAATATCGATTTAAATTAACATCACGTATAGTATTATGTGGTAGAGAGATGGAAAGAAATAGCAGCCACGGTAGATTCCGAATATACATTAATTTGTATTACAATAAATGTACATAAATTATTAAAATTATTCCGAAATGAATATTATAATATATGCAATTAACGATAATATACGTTGTTAAATCAGAATCACATGCAACAAAAGCGTGCAGTTCGGGTCATTAAATTTGTTTGTTTGGTGAATTAACTTTATATATAATCAATGTTTACATAAAATAAAAATCTTTTAAGTTTCTCTTCGATCTCTTTCCTACGGGCAGGGACGACCAGAAGGAGAAAAACAAGAGAATTGCTTCGGGGCCCATACAATATTTTTCGTTTACTTTCTTACTGTAATATAGTACTAGAATTTCATTTGCTATAAGAATCACAATATGTATTTTGCCTTAGGCTTCTTTACTCTCCGGGCGTCTTTGCTTATAGGAAAACTGGCATGTATTAATATGATTTCAACAAAGGAATATTAAGAGGTCGGAATTTCTTATCGTTGCGTAATCTGTTTCTTATGCATTTATAATTAACCCGTAATCGAATATTCCTAGTTAAGAAATTAACTGAACTTCTTACGTTACAGATAAACCTCGCCATTTTTCGGAGTCGAATATCTTCGTATCCAATTACCGTAACCGTCGGTCGTAAATATTAGAATAACTTTACACTACGTAATACAGATGAACGCTGAAGGAAAATCGTTTGCAATTTTCGTACATCTTTACGCGTTAGTATTTCAGAAACAGAAATAAAAATGGTTAAATCCCCCTCTCCATTCGCGCAATCGTATCCGAACTCTATCCCGTATCCGTTCGGGAATTTCCATCCGGACACCTCGAATCCATGTCACATTGCAACGCATCTTTTCGTGCCCGGTTATCGGAAGGATTTATCTTTGCCACCGGACTGATTTATTGTTGCGGCGCCAGTTCATTCGAACTGGAGTTTTGTCGCAACCACAGCTTCACACAGCACATTTTTTTGTCGTCGCAGATGTCATACATATCTAATGAAGGTGACGATTTTTCGAATGTAATCTTGCGGCAGTTTTTGAGTCACAATTGTTCGATGACGGTACGACGATTAAATCGATGCCTCGAATTCTCCAATAAATTCTCGACTTGCCTCCAATTAGTTTGTTTGTTGGTGTTTTATGGCGCAAGGGCCACATAGTCCAAACTGTAATAAACAGATTCTAGTTCTTCTTTGCCATAGTAATTGCCATATCTTTGGCTTCTCTGCTTATCGTTTCAGTTTTCACCTGAAGTTTCTTGGCTCGTAAGCCTTTGACGAAACTCAATAAACAAATTCTAGTTCTTCTTTGAAGATCTTACGGCCTCCTTCCTTTGATAAAACTCTTGTTTCGGGCTTTGCTTTATCTCAGTTCCATTTTCTTTCCTTTTCCCTCCCGAATTTTCTTTTCGTCAATATATATATAGCTTCCAGCAGCTGTCTGGTTTGATCCTATTGCAATTAGTTCATCTTCTACGAAATATTTTCTTTTCTCGTCTTTATAAGCCACCTTTTGTTTTAAAGTCTCTTCATTCATTCCACGAGAATGGATTGAAAAGTTTGCGCGATCTGATGTATTGGCAAGTCTTAAAATATTTTTTCGCCCAATTCTGTTTCTTTAATCTGTGACCTAACCGACATTTTTTATTGCATCGTTCTATTTGGCAGCTTATTAACCGTTAGGTTTTCGCATAAAAATTGCTACACGAAATGCTCGAAATTTTTTTCTATTTTCAGTGAAAGGATATTAGAATAAATCTGCACTTAGTAACTCTGGCTACAGTAATATGGAATTTTCATTTGGAAAAACAAAATAATCATCGATACGTTTAGTTCTAATAGATTATTTCTAGCAGTAACACGTATACGAAAGCTGAAAACTACCGTATTGAGTTGTCACCGCTCCCCTCTGGAACCCCGAGTCACGTCGCGTCATGAATTAAAAGTGCATACGTAAGGGAACAATCTTTATGCTTCGATTAAATGTCGCGGCGTTTATTCAGTAATATACAGTATATATTATCATTTATACTGTATGTAATTGTATGTATGAAAAATGAACGTAAGAGTTCGATTCTCATCGTCATTTCTTTCTCTTGATTAAGTCGTTACCCTTTGTAAGCGTCAGAAAATTATGGAATAAGATTTGATTTTCATTTAAAATGGAAGAAAATTCAAGAAATTTTTTCAAAATCAAAATTTAAAATATTAATTTTGTTAGACGGCATTCGGTAAATTATGTGTTCATTCATTTGACTCATTTATAAAGTTAAAATTTATATATACTGGTATAAGTTGCAGATTTTTACATTTATCAGCAGACAGATACGTAAATCTATAAATAATAAATTTAAACGTTTGTTAAGTATATTCAAATTCAAATTAAAGATAATAATAAATGAAAACTAGTTAAAATCGTGTTGTATAAAATGTCGCAATCATAATTTTAATTGTATTTTTGATGATAATATTACCATCTGGATTGAATGTAGACGTCGATTTTGTTTTAATTAACAACAATAGTTTCTTAGAAAAAAACAAAAAAAAATTATTTATGTATAAATTCATGGAATGTTGCCAATGTTAAACATTATACATTCGAGTTTTGATAAGTATATAGGCGGACGGTGACTTTATTTCTTTATTTTAAGCCTATTTATGCGCTTAAATTAAGCCCACACTTTCATGTCATCCTTATTATTATTTAATTTTTAAAAATTAAAAATCGTTTGTCAAAAAATTTGAAGAGGAAAGAAATGTCTGTATCATCAAATTCATATTAGGTTCAATTAGGATATACGAATTTAAATTAAAACAAATTCCGAAACGATTAAATTATAAATTATATTTAATATTAACTCAAAATTATTATATTAAAATTTATAAAGCAAAATCTTATAATAATAATATATTTAATAAAATTAGAATATTTGAATTAAGATTTTATTCACTAGAGGTCGTTGCGAGACGGCCGATGAGTCAACAACAGGATTTATGAAGATATGAATGCAGTGAGGTAATATCCTCAAAATAAATATGTGAATCGTTCCGTACCGAATCATAAAATCTGGCAAAACGACATTCGGATCGTTTTAGAACTTGTCAAATTTGAAATCCGAAGAAGTTTAGGGCGTATCTCGTCCGATTCGGCGGTGGTGAATCTCCATAAGACTGTACAAGGAACCGGTTCCAATCAATCCGAAGTTTCGGACCGATTAATTGACATCTGTCGAAATTATCAAGAAAAATGGAAGATTTAGGTAAAATATATCTTATTTATCTCTTAAATACCTTAAAATACGATTACTTTTCTTAATATTTATTACACTGGAATGTCGATCTTAACATTCCACGTGTAATTCCGCTTTTCTTGTAATAAATCATCGAATACTCGAAAATAATAAGAAAATTTCATCATTTTACACCCACGTGTTTATAAACGAGCTCCAAACACAATTAAAAATTGGAAAAATATAATGATTAAAAGAATTATTTTCTTTTTTTTTTTTTTGCTAAAATAAGAGTTGGTGGGTTTAATTTGTGGAGAGACGAGAGGCCCAAAGTTACTGTAAACTGTTGACGGTACCTCCCTAGAGGTTGCTGCCAACCTATTTATCTTAGCATTTAGTATTTGCAGTAGGTGGAAAGAAATGAATTTGGTCTGGCTCAAAGGAATTTAAAGGTGAATAATTGTGATACTGTATGATTTATAGCAGTCTTTACAAACATAAAAACTTGAATGCAGTCTAATAATAATTTATAATTTGTGTTGATTTAGAATAACTTAAGATTATTTTGCAAGTTGTAATCACTTTTAAAAAAAAACACCATGAATTGAATATAATTTTGTTTGCTAGTAAATTTTATCTATTTATTTTTAATTGTATTTAATAATGTATTTTTATTTTTTTAATAGTTATGCATATTTATTAATGAAAATAATATTAATTAAGTATTGTTTAGATTGACTTATTGGTAAAAGTTTATTTTTAACTTGCTCGAAAATTGCGTACCCGCCACGGAAGAAGAAAACTTTCAAATTATATATTAATAACTGCTTTCTTTCGTATTACCAAATAAATTATTAAATGTCTGAATATTTTATGTGAAACAAATATTGTTTCGAACTTTTGTAATTTGGTTCGGTTATAGGAATAAAATATTTAACCTCGCGTAATTTATTTCCTACAAATATTAAAAAAAAAACGGATTGGAAGTAATTTACATTTCTATATTTGATATAAATTATCGACGTGTTTTTAATTTATACTTAGAAGATACCGAATCGTATTTTTATCGAGATTTACTTATCATTCTTGTTTTCGGATTATATTTGCATTTCTAAATTCTTTAAACGTGATTAAATCACGTAAAATACGGATCAAAAGAAAATTATAGAAGTCAACAAATGATTATCAATTTATAACTTCTATCAAATATTTTAACTTTATAATATATATTTAGCAATTCAAACTAATTTTATTCTTTTTTTTCCTTACACGTGTATATTAAGATTATTTTTAGAAAGAATTTCTAATCAATAAAAGTTCTATATGTAAGTGTTTATAAGTTGTAATAATGAATAAGTATTATAATTAAATCCAAAATTTTATATGCATTATATATTTTCAAGTGAGTTGAAATAATATATTTATTATTTTATCTAATAATGAAATTCAATTTTGAATGTTTAAAGATATTGAATAATATGTAGAATTTTTTCCATTTAAATAAACTCTGTGTTGCTTGGACTATTCTATAATAAATAGCAAACTCAGATAATAAATTCAAACTGCAACATGTACTCTATTATTAATTGTGTAAAGCAGTTAGTATAAACTCAAATAAAGAAAAATTGTTTTATTATTAATTTATATTGTCTTGACTTAAAATGTTAGAATTTTATCGTTATATTAATTGTTTAAATAAAGTAATACTAATAAATAAATGTGATATAAATGCTATATTCATCTCTGTCGTGTTTAACTTGCTAAGTGTATTATATTTTGCCTATTTGTTTAGGTTCTTAATAATCTAAACAAATGGCTAAAATATACTACTAATTAATTGTCCTAAATGTCAAAAACATTTGTGATTTGTAATAAATTTTGTGTTCAGTTGTATTTCAATTGAAAAAGTTGTGGGACCGCACATGCTTTTTATTAAATACGAATGTTATCTTGTTTGTTATTCGCCGTAGACGACATGGTGATGAATTATGCAATCTTTGTCTTTATTAATGAATATGTAACAAGATAGATCTGTTCTTGTCGTGATAAAATTCAAATTTTGAATTTTTTTATGCGTATAAAATTAACTTATAATATTTCAGATTTTATCACTTAAAAACTTTGAGTGTGAAAGTCTACTAATAATTTTTATGACCGCGATGTCGATTGGTATCCCATAACACTTTAAAGTGTATATTTAGCAATAAAAATAAGAGTTTTATATTTAAAAGTAATATATTAATTTGGTTAAGTAATATTGATAGCAATCTGTTTAGTATCGAATGTTGTAGAAAGAAAAGAATGTTTCAAATTAGATTGCATATTATGTCCTAAAAAGTTATCAAGGTTGATTACTGATATAAATTAATTAAAAAACTTTATTGAATTTAGAAAATTATTATTGTTTGCATTATATTTTAGAAGATTTATAACTATCGTCAAAAAAATATATTTTTTAAAGTGTAGTCGTTTACAGTCAAGTTCAATTATAGTATCAAGTGCTTAGTTATGTAATTTAATTTGATATTAATATCAACTAAAAAATTTCATTTCTTTTGTAAATATTTCTAAATGTACCACATTTATCAGACTTTTAATGTTTCATTTAGTAGTACATACAAAATTACTTTCTTTTTTATCCTTGCTCTATATATGTTATATCAAGTCAACTATAATTTTGAGTGCACGGCTTATTAAGGAACTTAATAACGATATCGAGAAACTTTATTATCTAGGCCACCGAATGACCAAAGGAACTCTAATTAGAATAGAATAACAACGTAAAAGGGTAACATTTTTACATGGTAATTAAATTTCTGCTTACTGAGCTGATGTTACCATTATTTTTAAACTATAAAGTGATAAAAATGTGTTGTTATTATGGTATAAATACAAGAGAAATAACAAAAATCTGTATAACATTTTTTAAAATATGTAATAGAATCCATAAATTACATTGAAATTCTACAGTTTACTATATTTACTTAACTTTACACCAATAATGAACTTGTTATTACATTATAATAAAGTATATAACTTTTGTATACACAAATGAACATTTTAAGCTAGCGTAGTAAATTGTAATATAAAATTAAAATGGAATCAGCAAATTGATATATTTAAATATAATTTTCAGCATTGTTACCATAACTTTACAAGTGTCTTAACTTTACACTATGAGGCATCTATTAAAAAAGATGAAGATATATTTTAAAGAATAAATCATAGAAATTTTTCTAAAATTACATAAATTTAATTAGAATTTTGAAAGTAAGAACAGAAATAAGTCATTTAAATTAAAGAATTATTATTCTGAATACTGTTTGGTGCCAAGATTTTTATCACAAACCATCAGTATATCTTTCCAATTATATTATATAACTTAAATTTTAAACACACGTCTAATGGATGTCATATAAATATATAACGACCAGAATTTCATTAGGAATTAATCAAGAAGAGGTAGACAATGTATAAAATTGGAGAAATTTAGTAAAATCTTTAAAATATTTTTATCTACGTATATGAAATTGTTATCTTCTAATATTTTTATAATAATACAAGTAAGATAAATATTAATGCAATTAAATTTTTTAAGAAATAGAAGAAAAATTCATTTTTTTTTTAAATTTTTGAGATAAAAATAATTTTTATACATTTAGTATGTGGAAATTAAAATCGGATTTTAATGTAGATGCAGAAGTAGAAAATAAAAATTTCATGTAGTTAGAATTTCCTGTCTGTAATGAAGTGTTAATTACTTTTCCTGCTTATTTAAAAATGGGTTGCATCCCTGTCTAAATTAATGTTTATATAATCAAAAATTTGGTTCAGAGCAACAATAGATGCATCAACATTTTTTTTATTATTATAAAGAACATTTTTAATAATACTTACTTGATTTTTTGTTTTCCAGTTTCTTGTAATAAGAAAATTTTCTTTTGGATGCGAAAACAAAATGTCTTTTTTTGCATTCATTGTTTTGTTAATATTTCATTTTCTTGAGAGCAAATCTGATTAAAATTTTAAAAAAAATAATAAATTTAACATTGAAAATCTTAATTTTTTTTTAAAAAAAAACTTAAAATGTTAAAAAGTTTTATTCGTTTTAAAGCAATAACACATCTAAGCGGGTTAAATAATGAATAAATAAGGAGACTGGAAACATTATAAAAATAGGAGAAGCTTATAAATAATTTTTTGCTGCTAAATTTAAAATGTTATTCCAATTTTTATTGGTAGCTTAGTCTGTTTCAGTTATAGGAATTTGTATTTTTTATATGTATATATCTTATTGTTGGTAGTGGTCCAGCATTTTCTCAACTATCCTTTTTCCAATAAATAAATAAAATAAAGTGTAAAGGAAACAAACATTAAAAAAGTAAGTTATTTCCTTCTAATTTATAAAATTTCTGGAATGGAAACCATTGTATTATTTTTAAGGAGGAGAAAATTGTTAGTGTTCTGACATTTTAGTTAATAAATATCTCTACAAAATGGTTACTGTGTTTACAGAGGCGCACTATTCCTATATCTGATTTCTTATCAGTAAGGCAACTTTTTTTTATAGATTAAATAGCAGAGAATGTAAGTCTTAAAATATTATATTGTTAATTTACGATTTAAACTTTTTAAAATCTGTTTTCAAAGAATTTGTAACCAGATGTTCATTTCTTTTAACGCATTGCAAATTCAATTTTTTTTTTGTTATAAAAGGAAAAAAAGTGATCTTAATTAATTATTCAACGTAGAACTTCAGTTCGAAGCCGTTTTGTTACTCAATTTAATTGTTTAAGCGATTCGAAGCTCGCGTGTTTAGTTGTACTCGTGCATAACATAAGCTATGTTTAACCTTTTTAGAGATCAATTTTATCGCCTTACAACTCGCGAATACTTACTTCATTAGTCATAACAGTTTTACGAGTATTTAATATAACAAATTACGCAGATAACGGGCCATAAAGTCACTTTTTATCACCGTTCGACATTGTCTCTTAAATGAAATCTAATGCTGGAAATGTGGTGACGTATCGGTTTCGCCATCGATACTAAAGTCCGTGCAGATGGGAAGATCCGTATTTGTTATTTTTAAAATTGCGTAAGCTATTTTTAATAATAATTCGTGTCGCACGAGGTTATCTTTTTGTTTCCGATGTATTTTGGCTCTTGTGTTTTGCCAAAAATCCAATTAACCAAATTGCGTAATGTAGTTTTCGTTTAGTTCCAAGTGTGTTTTTTTTTAACGGGAATTTGCGTAAAATTTTACGAATTTTAAGTATGGAGAGTAAAAGAATTCGGTGTCATATTTGGATTTATTGACTGTAAGAGTGGAGTGTTTGTTTATAACGATATTTCAGATTGGGAAATGCTTACTCATACCCTAAAAATAACTGCGTTGGTGTAATGCCACCTGGAATTTTATTTAGATTTGTCGTAATTGTTAACTATGTAATTTTTCTATATACTAGTAAGTTTTAAAAAAACCAGCTCTTCCACGTTGCGCAAATTACTCGAATGTCCTATTTAAAAGTGCGGGTAACTAACACAACTAACGCAAAATTCCTTTAGTAAAATGCATGCCGTGTTTTCCGAGTCGATTGTAATTCGTTTCATAAGCGAAAAAGTTTAAATTACATCTTTAAAATATTTGCTAGATGTTGCACAAGCGGCTACGACGACTTTGAACTTTTTCTAAATGCTAAATAGGATAATGATATCGGCGACCTTGCGCAGCATTTAGATTATTTTATGTAAAGAGAAATCGGCGTGTCAACGAGTGTATATGCTTTATTTACAACGGTTCTGTGAATTTACGACCGAGCAAATTGATACGGCCTACACGCCGTTCTAGAAAACGGTTTCGAGGAATACCGGCTGCTGGTTTTCTCTATTATGTCGTCTAAATAGTCGAGGAGGTTAACGTAGTNATAGATTATTAAATAAACACTTTTGAAAGTATTGTATATAGTTATATCATATAATTTTTACAACTTGTCTAGGGACATTTAAACTTCTTATAATCAACAGACAGTAACTCAGACAATTAGGAACAAAAGTTATTGTCTTCATACATATATGTATATGTGGGCAATATATGAAAATTCTTTAAAAATTCATTCTATATGTATAGAGTATGTAAAATATATTTTTACAAAAATGATGTATGTAGAATGAATTTTTGAGGTTTGACGTCTAACAAGGAACAAAGAATTAGCATATTCATAGTAAATTTATTTCTAGATGAATTAAATACTAAATTGTTCATATGTTCTCTTTGTTTCTTTGTTATTTTATAAATAAACAACAATTATTATCAATTAGAAAGGAAGTGAATGTGATGGCATAAAAAAAGTGATTGTTGCTATGTCTTACAGCTACATTTGTTCAATTAGTTTTTATATTTTGAGTTAAGTTTAAAATAAATATATAGTTTTAAATCCAAATTCAGGTTAAATATTATTCAAATAATTCATTAATTACTTTAAAGTTTGTCTGAATTTCCTTCACTTTTTAAGTCAAATTTTGGGTAAATTTATTTAAATAAACTTATACATGTACATATGTTTATGTGTATGTATAGTACATGAATAACTACTGAATAAATTTGTTTTTTGTTTGTACTAATAGTGATAAGTTATGATTTAATATTTAATAAAAAATTTAAAATTAATTAAATTGTAATTCTTACAATTCTAGAAAATAATTTGATGGAAAATTTCATTTTTTTTTTAAAGTTGTAATAGCAAGAAACAATTCTAGTTTTAGTAATGCCTTTTATTAGTTACATTATGCTTTATTTACTTTTTTTATGTTCTGTTACATATATAATATAGTTGAATTTAGCTTTAATGATCCCATAATATTCTAGCCTTAAAAACATTTTGGATATTTTGTCTTAAACCTACGTCTGCGGTTATAAAATGCCGTGTGGGATTTTTTATAGATTTCATGTGGGCAGTAGACAAGGGCGTATTTTAAAGAAAGTATTGGCCAACTTGGAAAGTTTGTTCATAAACACAATTATCACTGAAATGTAACTCAACAATTCACATTATTAATGCAGCGAAAATTATCACTGTTAATGAGATTGTCTTGTAAATTAGCAATACTTATAATATATTGTAGATACTATTGATAAAAATAATATAGTGTAGGTAACAAAATTTTAAAAAATGTTTTCAATCTTTTTATTGAATCAACAACAACTTAAAATTTAAATTATACAATAATAAGTTTACATTTTAATAGAATAAAGTAAAATCTGGTTCTACTCTATGTTGTGTTGGCTTCAAGTTGAAGATTAAGCAATGTAAGGATTTTTTAAAATCATCTTTTATTGACCAATAAACAAACTCTAGTTATCCATTTATGTGCAAGACATGTTTCGAGCTTTTTGCTTCTTTTCAGTTGCCTTGTTAAACTTTGATAGATGTTTTAAAAAATTATTTGTAATTTTAAATTTATTAAAAAAATTTTTATATTAATATATAAAATAAGAAGTACTATCAATAAGAAGTAAAAATAAAATCCAGACATACATAACTGTTTCTCAAACTGTAACAATTGCTTTCATTTATAGTATAATTTGCTTTAAAATCATAGCTGGTGTGTTTTTGAACATTAATAATTCAGAAATATAGCAGCTGCTTTTAAATCAAATTTTTCTTAAACTAAAATTAAAGTGCTTTCAAATTTACTTCAGCTAATCTTCAAAGAAAACATTTTCTAAACATTTATTTCTTTAGAGTACAGTTTGTGAAAATTTTTAAAAATATTTAATTTAAGTACAAGGTTTTAAAGAGATAAATGTTTGCAAAATGTTTTCCTTGAAGATAAGCTGAAGTAAACCTGAAAGTACGTGAGACTTGGTTTAAGAAAAGCAGTTTCAAAGCAAATTTAATTTAAAAGTTGTAATCTATCTCCTGAATAATTTACAGTTTAAGTATTATTTTGTTTAACGATCATATTTTTATTTAAAAAAGAGAGAGCCTTTATAATCATTTACTAACAGGAGTGTGTTAAATATCTAGAGCAGTATTTTAGTGTAATTCTAGTGTTAGAATTTTGATACACGCTTCTTGTCCTTAGTTACTTATATATTATGCCTTTGTCCATAATCCTGTTACATTAAAGTGTTTTAATGTAACAGGATTGTTGTTATTTATGTTACATTAAAGTGCTTTAATTTAAAATTGTGTGATTCTCTTTCCTTGGTATAACAAGTCCTAGTTCAGAAGAAAGTCCAGTGGACAAAGGCATAATATCTAATATTAGAAGTATATTGTATAAATATATTTATTTTTTTGTATATTATTGTCTGTTTTTTCTTTTTGAAATATTTTCCAAGTTTAAGACAATATTTAACACTTTTTTTAAGTAATAGAAAATGACCGCTGCCCATTTTTCATTTACAGAAATGTCACTGACTTTGGAACATTTTTAAATGTGTTACAGAAGCCAGAATATTACAATTAATTTTGTTACTTGCTTCTGTCAGATATGATCACATTAAAACTTTATCTATTGTAAAACTCCAGTTTCTGTAATTGTCTGCAATAAAAGATATTTAGGAGTTAGTCAACTTTTTATGAGGTGTGACCATCAAACTTTTGTATTACAAGTACTTATTTTAGAACGTATTTCAAAAAATTTCAAAATTTTTAATAATAATCTACTGTTACCACTTTATTTTACAATGTGTTAATTTGCTGTTTGAATAGAAGAATAAGAATATAATTTTTATATGATTATAAGTTTCTGTTTAGAAATAGTTAACGTTGATTTCTCATAGTATGAATACACCTACTTAAATTAATTTTCCTATGATGATATTTATTTTTCATTTTTAGATGTTATAATTGCACTGTCAATAAAAACTACAATTAAACTTATTAAAGTCATTAAATTATAAAATTAGAGGAAAAACTCATACTATTTTAA
>NW_019386209.1:89812-90883 GCF_000671375.1 Centruroides sculpturatus | reverse complement strand
ACCGGTGATATTACGATTTTGTATGTCCCATCTCTAAGGGGATGTAGAAAAAAAACGTGTACAGTTCTTGTATAATGTTAAAAAATTAACCGTTACTTCGACAGCATCATTTACAACTAAATTTAATGAATGAGAGAGATGCGCGAGGTACGGAAAAAGCTCTAGAATTTATTTTCCTTAAATTTACGATTTATGTATCCGTTTGTCATAAAAATTTGTCTTTCCAGTTTTTCCCGAGGCTACAAATATTCGAGTACAAAATAACCGGTTTCGACTTATTTCTACTTAAGAAGTAGTTAAATAATTAAGCGATTAGGAAATTGGGGACACAAAATCCTGACGAAAGAGCCGAAATTTTACTTAAACAAAAGCCTAACCGAATCAATCTATAGCCGAGTACAGTGGAGACTAATTTCTTCGAAATACTGTATTAGATGTAATAAAGACAAATTTTTCCAGTTCTACGAGAGTGACCGAAAAGTTGTAAATTTCGGAAATTTCCGTGGACGACACCTGGTCCTAAAACGAATTAATTAGAAAACAAATGACTATTAAGTTTAACGTATTTAGATTTTTACAGCTATGGCGAGAAACGTTTAAAATCTACAACACCCTGTCGCGTGCTTTGTGATATACTAGCGATGCGACAAAAGAGGTACAGTAGAGCGTCGTTTATCCGAATCAGTTGGGGACTGGGGTGGTTCGGATGACGAATCATGTACGAAAAAATATGTTAATTTATACCATGTTGAAATTTCTCTCCGTTGCGTGTCGCTTCGCGTTGAATTTTCGTCGATGTTAAGCCTAACGAAGACAATTGTATCGTTAAAAATTATTTTTTTTTATTTTGTACAAACAAAATAAATTTATTGAAAAATATAAAAACAATAAAAAATTATACTCCAGAAGTTAATTTAGCATCAAAAACGTAAAATATTTGAGTAGCCCGAGAAATAGCCGAAGATTGCAGCGCCACAGCACTAGCGAAAATTTAAATTTGCCGACTGGAATGCTTTCGGATAACGGACGTTTCGGATAACCAGCTTTCGGATAAACGACGCTCTACTGTAT
>NW_019386209.1:60498-87552 GCF_000671375.1 Centruroides sculpturatus | reverse complement strand
GCCGTGGCTTAGTTGGTTAAAGCGCCTGTCTAGTAAACAGGAGATCGCGAGTTCGAATCTCGTCGGTGCCTAAGTTTGCATATTGTTTTTTATCGAATTCATCCTAAAATTGAGTTAATTTCCTTACTTTTATAACCACTGCGCACAGCTTTGTTGGTTTTTCGTTGCTTGTATGATTTTTCGATTCCTCTTGGTATTATTGCAATTCCGATATGCAACAAAATCGATTTGATTTTAAGGAAGAGAGTATAATTCATTTTATATTGCATTTGGTTAAAATCGTACAGTTGTAATCGATCATTACCACAGCGCGATCGTTTTGCGTATCGATCTAGAAAGCGTTCTCTCTTCGACTTTCATTAGTATCTACGTACAGAGAACCAATTTTACCCCGTTGAGGTTGTAAGGAACCGCGAAGGACCATATTCTAGCTTTCATTAATACACTTTTAAAAGTTTTCGTAGTTAAATGCAAACTAACTTTACAGAATTAAACAATTTCAACACTCTTCCAACTGCGGGTAGTAGAGGTAGCCATCTTGTTTTCGATATCCCTAATAATCTCTTGTATTCTACCACTGTGTCACAATACAAAATTGCTTCAGATTTTATACTCGAACCGTGTAAATGTAAAAAATGACTATAAATTTTGCCAATTATTCAATGTCTAAAGGAAGCAAATCTGCCGCAGTTTGAACTGCATTGTGGATTATGTGTGCTGAGCAACCTATGGACGATTAAATCGATTATTTTACCGCGAAAATACATGGTGTTCCAAAAGTTTCCATACATACAAAGATGAAATGTAACTTCATTCAACTGGTAGCATGGAGTTTTCCGGATTTTCCTCCCATAGATTTCTCTTGGTAGATCCATGTGTTACGTTGCCTTATCTCATTAATTCTATAATGCTGTAAACAGACTTTAATTAAGAGACGTTTGTTGCGTGATGTAAAATTTTCTATACAATAATTTATTCGTGCAAATTCAATTTTTATGATCTGTAAAAAAATTCTAGTGTATTATATTTAAATTTACTGTATGCAAATTTTCTTCTCTCAGTATTCAACACATTTTATGGGATTTAAGTCCAGAAATCTTACAGCTTATTTCGCTTTTTTCTTAAAATAGATTAATAATATAAAAGTTATTTTTAATAACGTTCCGTAATTCATGGTGCCACACTAAAATTTTTAATATTCTGTTAGTATCATTGCATTTAGCGCCTTGCCTAGGACGGGCTGGCCACGGAATTTTCTGTGTTTTCTCCACGTCTATACGCCTGAATAGGGGCTGGTTACCCTTAAAAAGACATACCAGAAGACAGATTGCGTTGCGTTGCCTGCAAACAAACAAAACCTATTGAAAGGTCTCTGAAATTTGCACTGTGACCAGTGCCGGCGCGAGGCAAGTTTTAGGATGGAGCGAGATCCTATTATGGCGCCCCCTTGGTCAGTAGCGTAGCGAACATAACTGGCGCTCGGGGCACGACACTTTATTGGCGCCTCCTCCAGAAACACATATAGTTTGTCTTGGAGACCATTTGGGCGCCCCTCTGCGAGTGGCGCCCGGTGCTTGATACACCCCCTTGCACCCCCTCGCTACGCCACTGCCCTTGGTTGCCCCAAATTTATACCCTTTAATTTTCTTTACCACTGAGGCGCTCTCTAGGACTTAGCGCCTGGAGCGGCTGCTCCTTTCGCCCTATGGTAGGGCCGGCTCTGACTGTGACTAATTAGAAAATCGTGGCATGAAATGACGTCCAAGACAATAAAACATTATCTGATGCATGTGGACTCGTTGGATACATTTATATAGGTTTTTAATAAGCGAAAAACAATAAATATAAATGAAAGAAGTGATAGTTATTCTTATTATCCTGACATTCCTAGTTGCGTGCCGTTTTCGATAAACTTCCACCCTCGCCTTTCCAATGGTGGTAGTTTAAAGGGGGTTGGCTGTATATTAAAACATAAAACCGTTATAAAGAAATATTATGTGTGTTAAAGTGAAGTGAAATAATTTGTAGCATTTTTTTGCTTCCTCGTAATTGAGGCCAGGGACTAAATCAGTCCTTGTGGCACCCAGTCTGATTTCAATAGCGTAATTTAATAACACAAAAATCAATTATAAAATGAGATTTTATTACATTAATTTACCATTTTGATAATTGTAAAAATGTTTTTTCATTGTAAGAGGATTTTCATTTTCAAATGTAAGAGGATTTTCATTTTCTTCTTCATCAAAATCACGTTTTCTTTTTCTGATCAGTGATGTAACCATTCGAGGGATGGAAAATTAATTAAAGAAGCGAAAGAACCAATCTGTGATTCCCTCTCTTATATGCGAATTTTCATTGTTATTTCGGTGGAAGAACTTTCCATGTTTACGTCAGTGGGATGATCATTTTCGATTGTCGAATAATCGCCCGAATCATCGGGAAATTCACTATCAGTAAACATCTTATCTGTGTTATCTGTTACCACTCTTTTGTTCTGGGAGGATTTCTTCAGGTTCCACAACTTCATTTTGGATCATCATCTCAGTGTCGCTTATAGGATCGTCTTTGGTGCCTTCATTCTGTTCCGTTTGATTTGCAGATATATCCTATAAAACTTACAAGAGTTACGATGAATTAGCAATTTAAAACATTAAAACAACAAGTAATTAAAATAGTATACTTTGTTTTTTCTTACTCTTCACCGAGGTAATAATATTTTATAACAAGAGAACAATTCAATTATGAGTTTGATTGTTGATTCTGTTAACAATGCAATTAAATCAGATAACGGCTGTAATTTAATGTAATTTTAACTGTGGAATGAAGATGTATCAGGTCAGTCCATAAGTTCATGCGTATTTTATGACCTTGAGAAAAATCTTGTTTTGCAGTTAAAAATGCCAGTCTAATGTGATACTTTTTACACTGAAGTGTTAAATTGCATCGCATTCATATACAGTCGACCCCCCTATAACACTTGATTATTCCGTTTTATATGAATTCCATGTTGTACGAGTCACTTAGATTTTGCAAATACATGAGCCGTTCACAGCCCGGCACATGTATTTGTAAAATCTAAGTGACTCGTACAACATGGAATTCATATAAAACTAAAATCGTACAATTGTAATCGATCATTACCACAGCGCGATCGTTTTGCGTANTAATTTTCTTTAAAAGTATATTCATATAATTGAAGAATATTTTGTATGTACCAGTGTGGCTACATGCCTGTTTTTATTATTATTATTATTATTAGTCTGTATAGTTTTAGTTTAAATTGTAGAATTTTCCTTCTTTCCGATTTCTGTGTTCCTTTGTCTCGGACTTCCGAGAACTCGCCTTACCCCTAACCCATCAGGGGGTAGCGTTAGAACAAGAGGAGAAAACGAGGCTGGAGGGGAAAAGGAAGAGTTTCTAGAAGCATTCTTAGGTCGGACTCGGAGAGAGACAGACGAGTGGCAGCGGGCTCTCGAACTGAAAGTCGAGGAGCGCTGCAGAAGGAGGCCGTAAGAAGCGGATCGGTAGAAGAATCCGATCGACGATTATAGAGAAAAAAAAACCCAAAACGGACCCGAGTTGTTCTAACTTGTAAGAGGAGAACAGACGAGGAACTGTGGAGAACCAACTGGAAAATTGGGTACCCTTCTGTTCTTTAATTCTTCTCATTTCCCCTTCTACTTTTTTTATTTTTAGTTTAAGTTAGGTTAAGATAAAGTTAGGTTAGAATAAACGATACGAATAGACCCTAGACCATCACTGACGCGCAATTGACTGATTGCCCCTAGATGTCGGCTTCTTACAGAAACACAGCTTCACTATCATCAAATGTCACGGCACGCCCCTGGTGTACTGACATCCTGCTGTGGGTCATTCGAAGCGTAAAGGTTAGTGAGAATGTGCGTGATAGTATCTTCCGTGTTGTTAGTGTAGCGACCATCAGAGAGCTGGATAGTAGCGGGTTTAAGCTTGTAAGGCGTTTATCCTTACAAGCTAAGTAGTACGGTTCTGACGAGGGATCGCGACCGCAAGTGTTGGTACAGAAATCCTTCCAAGTGTGTCCTTGTTTTATTTATAAGAGTTTTGTAAGCGTTGTGTTCGTTCGTACTGGTCTCTAAGTCCCGGTCCTGTTCATTCCTAAATTATCTCCTAATTACTTTTTTCTTGTTTTCTAGCTCAGTGGTCCACCAAGGAACCTTTTTGTATAGTGAATATAGTGAAAACTATAATTATTAGTATTACTAGTAGTGTTCAGTTGGGTTAAGATATACCTATGGTTACTGGCAGAATCTATGTCGGTGGTATAACAGCGGTCGATCGTAGGGGTGACGTGACTGTTTTCTAACGTTAGGTCGATCTTAAAAACACATCAGTTATCAATAAGAAGAGGCAAACGATGGTGGTATATATAGGCGCCGTGGCTTAGTTGGTTAAAGCGCCTGTCTAGTAAACAGGAGATCGCGAGTTCGAATCTCGTCGGTGCCTCTTTTGTTGTTTCTATTTGCTATTTCATTTCTTTTTCGTTTCGAACAACTTCACTGTAACTGGAATGCTCTTCACGTTACATTTTATCGAATTTTCTGGTTATTCTCAGTAGTGAGATTCTTGGCTGTTGATGAAAGCTATCTGGCATATTGCGACCTCTTCTGTTTCGACATCGAATTTAACTTTGGATCCAGTATCTGTATTAAAACCATCTCCCAAAACTTGTTATCTGTTGTTCTTCGGCTATGTTGTCGTAAGCAATAGCTAGAAAATCTATGAAAAATATGTGGAAACACAACATTATTTATTAATTTAATACAAGCCAGCAAATCAGTTGCGAATAAGCAGGTGCCGTGGCTTAGTTGGTTAAAGCGCCTGTCTAGTAAACAGGAGATCGCGAGTTCGAATCTCGTCGGTGCCTAAGTTTGCATATTGTTTTTTATCGAATTCATCCTAAAATTGAGTTAATTTCCTTACTTTTATAACCACTGCGCACAGCTTTGTTGGTTTTTCGTTGCTTGTATGATTTTTCGATTCCTCTTGGTATTATTGCAATTCCGATATGCAACAAAATCGATTTGATTTTAAGGAAGAGAGTATAATTCATTTTATATTGCATTTGGTTAAAATCGTACAATTGTAATCGATCATTACCACAGCGCGATCGTTTTGCGTATCGATCTAGAAAGCGTTCTCTCTTCGACTTTCATTAGTATCTACGTACAGAGAACCAATTTTACCCCGTTGAGGTTGTAAGGAACCGCGAAGGACCATATTCTAGCTTTCATTAATACACTTTTAAAAGTTTTCGTAGTTAAATGCAAACTAACTTTACAGAATTAAACAATTTCAACACTCTTCCAACTGCGGGTAGTAGAGGTAGCCATCTTGTTTTCGATATCCCTAATAATCTCTTGTATTCTACCACTGTGTCACAATACAAAATTGCTTCAGATTTTATACTCGAACCGTGTAAATGTAAAAAATGACTATAAATTTTGCCAATTATTCAATGTCTAAAGGAAGCAAATCTGCCGCAGTTTGAACTGCATTGTGGATTATGTGTGCTGAGCAACCTATGGACGATTAAATCGATTATTTAACCGCGAAAATACAGGGTGTCCCAAAAGTTTCCATACATACAAAGATGAAATGTAACTTCATTCAACTGGTAGCATGGAGTTTTCCGGATTTTCCTCCCATAGATTTCTCTTGGTAGATCCATGTGTTACGTTGCCTTATCTCATTAATTCTATAATGCTGTAAACAGACTTTAATTAAGAGACGTTTGTTGCGTGATGTAAAATTTTCTATACAATAATTTATTCGTGCAAATTCAATTTTTATGATCTGTAAAAAAATTCTAGTGTATTATATTTAAATTTACTGTATGCAAATTTTCTTCTCTCAGTATTCAACACATTTTATGGGATTTAAGTCCAGAAATCTTACAGCTTATTTCGCTTTTTTCTTAAAATAGATTAATAATATAAAAGTTATTTTTAATAACGTTCCGTAATTCATGGTGCCACACTAAAATTTTTAATATTCTGTTAGTATCATTGCATTTAGCGCCTTGCCTAGGACGGGCTGGCCACGGAATTTTCTGTGTTTTCTCCACGTCTATACGCCTGAATAGGGGCTGGTTACCCTTAAAAAGACATACCAGAAGACAGATTGCGTTGCGTTGCCTGCAAACAAACAAAACCTATTGAAAGGTCTCTGAAATTTGCACTGTGACCAGTGCCGGCGCGAGGCAAGTTTTAGGATGGAGCGAGATCCTATTATGGCGCCCCCTTGGTCAGTAGCGTAGCGAACATAACTGGCGCTCGGGGCACGACACTTTATTGGCGCCTCCTCCAGAAACACATATAGTTTGTCTTGGAGACCATTTGGGCGCCCCTCTGCGAGTGGCGCCCGGTGCTTGATACACCCCCTTGCACCCCCTCGCTACGCCACTGCCCTTGGTTGCCCCAAATTTATACCCTTTAATTTTCTTTACCACTGAGGCGCTCTCTAGGACTTAGCGCCTGGAGCGGCTGCTCCTTTCGCCCTATGGTAGGGCCGGCTCTGACTGTGACTAATTAGAAAATCGTGGCATGAAATGACGTCCAAGACAATAAAACATTATCTGATGCATGTGGACTCGTTGGATACATTTATATAGGTTTTTAATAAGCGAAAAACAATAAATATAAATGAAAGAAGTGATAGTTATTCTTATTATCCTGACATTCCTAGTTGCGTGCCGTTTTCGATAAACTTCCACCCTCGCCTTTCCAATGGTGGTAGTTTAAAGGGGGTTGGCTGTATATTAAAACATAAAACCGTTATAAAGAAATATTATGTGTGTTAAAGTGAAGTGAAATAATTTGTAGCATTTTTTTGCTTCCTCGTAATTGAGGCCAGGGACTAAATCAGTCCTTGTGGCACCCAGTCTGATTTCAATAGCGTAATTTAATAACACAAAAATCAATTATAAAATGAGATTTTATTACATTAATTTACCATTTTGATAATTGTAAAAATGTTTTTTCATTGTAAGAGGATTTTCATTTTCAAATGTAAGAGGATTTTCATTTTCTTCTTCATCAAAATCACGTTTTCTTTTTCTGATCAGTGATGTAACCATTCGAGGGATGGAAAATTAATTAAAGAAGCGAAAGAACCAATCTGTGATTCCCTCTCTTATATGCGAATTTTCATTGTTATTTCGGTGGAAGAACTTTCCATGTTTACGTCAGTGGGATGATCATTTTCGATTGTCGAATAATCGCCCGAATCATCGGGAAATTCACTATCAGTAAACATCTTATCTGTGTTATCTGTTACCACTCTTTGTGATTGTTCTGGGAGGATTTCTTCAGGTTCCACAACTTCATTTTGGATCATCATCTCAGTGTCGCTTATAGGATCGTCTTTGGTGCCTTCATTCTGTTCTGTTTGATTTGCAGATGATATCCTATAAAACTTACAAGAGTTACGATGAATTAGCAATTTAAAACATTAAAATAAGAAGTAATTAAAATAGTATACTTTGTTTTTTCTTACTCTTCACCGATATTTTATAACAAGAGAACAATTCAATTATGAGTTTGATTGTTGATTCTGTTAACAATGCAATTAAATCAGATAACGGCTGTAATTTAATGTAATTTTAACTGTGGAATGAAGATGTATCAGGTCAGTCCATAAGTTCGTGCGTATTTTATGACCTTGAGAAAAATCTTGTTTTGCAGTTAAAAATGCCAGTCTAATGTGATACTTTTTACACTGAAGTGTTAAATTGCATCGCATTCATATACAGTCGACCCCCCTATAACACTTGATTATTCCGTTTTATATGAATTCCATGTTGTACGAGTCACTTAGATTTTGCAAATACATGAGCCGTTCACAGCCCGGCACATGTATTTGTAAAATCTAAGTGACTCGTACAACATGGAATTCATATAAAACGGAATAATCAACAGTGTTATAGGGGGGTCGACTGTAATACTGCTCAGAATTGGGAATATTTCAGTTGTTTATTTTCGTTAAAATGGAAGTAACAGACGAATATAGGAGACATGTTTTATACTTTTTATTTTTAAGTGATGAGAATGCTACAAATGCAGCCAAAAAATTAAATACTGTTCATAATCAAACTGTAATTAGTGTAAGGACTGCGCAGAAGTGGTTTGAAAGATTTAGAAATAATGATTTTAGTGTGGAGGATAAGGCTCGTACTGGAAGATCCATTGACTTTGATGATGATGATCTCTCTGCACTAGTTGAAGCAGAACCATCTTTAAAACGGTTGATGAAATTGTGGAACGTTTAAATTCATCCCATGGAACTGTTCATAGACAAAGCTTCAAAGCTAGGAAAATGGATACCACATGAACTGTCAATAGCTAACCGACAACAACGTGTAAACATTTGCACGTCTCTTTTATCCCGCATTACTTTGGAACCTTTTCTTGATTTGCTGGTTACTGGAGACAAAAAATGGGTCCTCTATAATAATGTGACGAGAAAAAGACAATGGACAGATCGCGACAAGCAGCCAAAACTGGCTGCAAAAAGTGGGTTGCATCCAAAAAAAATTCTTTTGTCTGTTTGGTGGGATATGTCAAGTGTAATTCATTTTGAGCTGTTAGAACCTAATCAAACAATTACAGCTCAAAGGTATTAATAAGATTTAATTAAAATTTTTTGTTGCTTTTTTTGTAGATAAAAATACGCACAAACTTACAGACTGACCTGATATTTTCACCATTCGTTTACAACAGAACGGATAAGTGGTAAGGAGCGACCACACTTAGCCCCATTGTAAGCCGTCTTGAAAATTTCCATCTCGCCCGGACGGGCTGGCCACGTGGAGTTTTCCGTGTTTTCTCCACGTCTGTAACGCTTGAATAGGGGCCAATTACCTTTAAAAACACCTACCGGAAGGTGTTTTCATTTATGTATGGTACTTTCTTAAATCTAACAAGTGAGCGGGCGGATGAATGGATTAAACACTGGTAGATCAGTGCCAAGTTATATATGTGGTGTATTTACTCAAGGTAAAAGTCAACGTCAGCCGTTCCACCAAAGAACAAATCAAACGAAGGAGGGAGTTAGTTCATAGTGTTGTGGTCCCATAGGGGTGATCAAGGAGGTGCGAAGTATCTGTTGACTTTTATTGACGACTGTTCGGGGTGGACACATGAATATCTTCTAAAATCAAAAAGTGAAGCGCTTAACTGTTTTATGAACTACAAAACATTGGTAAGAAAGCAAGCAAGCTAACAAATTAAAAACTTTAAGACTGATAAGGGCGGTGAGTATACATTAATATTGAATTTAAAAAATTTTTGAGCAAGAATGGGATTGTTCATCAACTTACTTCTCCGTACTCACCACAACAAAATGGAAATCCGAATGGGACAGGTCTCTACTAGAAATGGCACGTAGTAGGTTGCTCAAGGCTAAGATTCCACCGGAGTATAAATCTCCACTGTCGTCCATCTTTCCCAAATCTCGAGAATGGAGTTAGGTACGATTCGTTTGTTGGTGTTTCTTCTTCCCTTAAAATCCTTTGTTACTGAATAGTTACAAATATTTTAACTTTACGATAGTCCCTTCACTACTTCATTAATTACTTTAACTGTAATGAGCAAAGAATTGTTTTTTACTTCTAAGAATTTATTAATAAATATAGACAAATTGGTATAAAACTAAGTCCATGTGCAGGATTTTTTAAAAGAATGGAATTTAAAAAAAAAACACATTCTTTTTTCATAATATAATTGTTAATTTTTACAATGTAGATAGTCTATATAGAGTAACACAATACAGTAGACTCGGGAGGGACTGAATGACTACAAAATAAATATATTTGCATTTTTTGTATTGGTTTTTTATTTAATATTTTAATCCTCATATGAGGATTAAATTCTTAAAAGCCCCTGTGTGCATTGCTTTGCTTAGCATTGTAAAATAAAATGAGTGTTATTCTAAATTAAACATTAAGGTCTCCAGGTCATATAATAGAAAAGTATTCTGGATTTTTAAATTGATAACACTAATTTTTAATTCAGGGTATTGTTTTTAGGTTAAAAACATATCCACTGAACTTGAGCTCAACGAATGGACCAATATTCGAATATGAACAATTAAGAATCTGTGGATTGTTCTGGTAAATTGGAGAAAAATATTGAATAATGAAAGGGATCAAAACGATATTACAGATGTGGCAGTCTTTAGCCAGTCACTGTATTCCTGCCAAGACAGTATGTGACTTCTATTAAAAGGAGAAAGATTGTCAAACAGTATAAAAATAGTAAAAACTAAACAATATAATAATGACTAGAGGTGGGTAGTTCTGGACTCGGAATTACTAGGAAGTACTGTACCATACCGTGTGCGTAGACACTTTTGGTCAAAACTACTAATACATTCTTCATTTTGTACTTTTATTAATACCAATTTTTATGGAACACTGAACTCTTTGAGTGAACAAGTGATCTCGATTTGAGCTTGAACTAAATAAAAATGTTCCATGAATTTTTAGGAATAATGAAATTAGTTTTGATTATTTTAAATTTATAAAGATGTTTAAAAAATTTATATTGTTATTGGAGTTCGAAATTATTTGCTTTTATTAGTATCTAACAGATACGTCTGGCCAAAAAGAAGACTAAACGTTAAAACAAAAACCATATTAAAAGTTTGGTTATTTTAGCTTACCATTGTTATGTTTATCACGAAGTGTAAGATCAAACCAGAAGATAGGGATTCTAGATTTCGTGAAAGTCTATATTTTCCTCAGGATCCCAGAGAATTAATATGAAAAATCTGATGCAGATTTTAGGAGTTAATAAGGGGGGTGAAATCAGAGGACAGATGGGGTGTCCAGATTTCATGGTAGTCTATATTTTCCTTAAGAATCCCAGGGAATAAGCATGAGAAACTTGGAGCAGATAGACTAAAACACTAAGAACAGAGAGATATAAGCATTATATATATAAAACCAATGAGAATTAATTTCAACAGTTCCAGTTCCAGAAACTGAAGTGGATTTTCCATCTCTAGTAATGACATTGTTAATATTTTCTTATCCTCAAATTTGTAAGAATCAAGTTAGTGGTGTTTTGTATTATTTGCCAGAAAACAACTGTTATAAATAAATTTTTAAATAATATTTTCTCAAAATATCTTGTAGAAAATTATTTTATAAATTGGATAAAAAGTAGTTTGATTGATTATAACAGTACTTCTATATAAAACTCACTCGGTTTCGAGTGAATCGACTACAATAATTTTTGGTGGTTCAGTTGCAGTAAGGCAGACTAATTCCCAATTTTCTTGTACGTTACCCGACGAACCGTCCTCCTGTTCTACGTGCAGACTTTTCAGTCCTCTTTTTGTACTTTTTTGTGTTGAATTACTTTCACTCCCTTTTCTTTGTTTATCTATGCTTCTTTTTCTTGATAATTTTCTCTCCGCTTGCTCTGATGAACTTATCACTTTACTCATAAACTTCCTAACTGATTCTGGAATAGTTATTGGTTTTTGTGTAAATACGTGTATAAATTCTGTAAATACATCCATATTAGCTCTGGATGAAATATCGGTACCTAATATACCTTGTGCATCTTTTTTAATAATAGGCTCGATATGACATGGGTGAACTTTTTTCACGAATTCTTTCAGTTCTCGAAATGAAGAATGATTGGAATATGGTATTATATGAATATTTGAATAACTACTGAATGGTATGAATCCTAAACCTGTGTAGCGTGCTGTTGGTAAAATTGCACACGTGACTTCACACTTATTCCACTTCATCAAATTTGTTCCGTTGATTTTTACGGTAGGCACTGCATGCAATTTAGTACTTTTAGGATTGGTTGTGGCTACGTGCGATATTTCCAAGATTTCTAATATCTTCATTAGATTATCATCTACATATATTTTGCATTCAGTTTCCTCGTATATTTTTAATAATACTTCTTCCTTTCCTAAATTATCAATTCCAATCATAATGCGATCACTTTTCTTCAGACAGTTGTGTAATCGTTGAATAAGAGTTTGAACGGCATATTCTCGACTATAAAACTCGCACGAGGAAGAACAATATGTATTATCTAGATACAAAACGTCTATAATGGGCAAAGTTATTCCCTCCAATAGATTGGAAGAGTAACGAAAATCTCCAGTATAAAGGACATTACCAAAATATCCTGAAAATAAAAACATCACAGATCCTGGACAATGGTTGGCATTGATGAGTCTTACTGTCAGCATTTCTTTCTTTTCATCATCTAATGGAATTAAGTGGTCTTTATTCAATTCCAATTCTCTTATTAGAGTTGAATTAATCTGAAAATATAAGCGTTTTATTATTTATAAGAATAATTCTTAACATAAATCAAGAATTACCAGTTTTTCTTTTGGGCTAAAATTTTGTTAGTTTTGATTGAATTACTAAAATAGCTTAAATAAAGATTCAATTAAAAATAATAAAACTATAGCAGACAAAACTTTAGCAATATCATGTTTAAATTATAATTGGATTGGTGGAATAAAGCAATGCTATACTTGGGCAATCAGCCAAAGACGTCTTGTGGAAGGACTTTCTATGAAAATTTGGCCCCTATTTAGGTATTAAACATGTGTAGAAAACTAGAAAAACTCCACACATTCAGTCCATTGGTCAGGTGTGAATCTGCGAGTAACCATTAGTGTTTAGTGGTTTCATCCACTGGGCCAAAATATAATTAAGATATGGTGTGTTTATAAGTCCGTAAAAAATTTCTGCAGATGCAGAAATGTAAAGAAAATTTTAAAAACTATTATTTTCAGTTAAATTAATAATACAAATACAGTAAAACTTACCAACAACAGACTTATATACAGTGTAGGGCCATTAAGCCGCGGTGATTGGGATCCAAACTGCTTAACCGCGGCTTAGGTTGTCCGCAGATTTACCGCGAATTAACTTTATAGCATTGTAAGGTATGAATCAGTTATAATGGTGGCCTCCATAACACTGACACTCAGCGTGGATAAAACAGATTAATTAATACTGTATTTGAATTTCATTGTAAGTTATTTTATTGTTTATTGATAAATAAAAGACTAATCTTCTATAAATACCTCTTTGAAGTTATAAGCCAGCATTTAAATATTTAATCTGCAATAGTGCATAGCACGTCAATCACGGACATTCAAAATGCCAAAATGACAGCTGTCAATACCTATCTCAAGTGTTTGAGAGGCCACATCCATAGTGTCAAAAAATTCGGATCCAAGCTTTTTGCGCAGCTTAAGCAAATTTGCGGATTACTGGCTGGCATCTACAGCCCTACACTGTGCTAGCCTAAGTTTATTCGACAATTAAACTTAGCAACATGCAATGGAAGAATCTATTTTAATCATGCTTTTTATATAATATTGTAAAAAATAAAATTTTTAATGGTGTTATGTGTCAGTTGAAAGAGTTGTAGAATTAGAATTAAAAACCAGCTGAGGAGGACAACATTGTTTTTTGCTGTCAAAATGTACACTGGTCTTTTGCATGTTGCTAAGTTTAATTGTTAATAATATTATATGCTAAGTCTGTTGCTGGTTGTATTTGAATGAAAGGAGAAAACTATATTTACATTTTTATTTAGCTTATATTTATTTTATTTAATGATTTCAAAACATTATTATTTAGTAAGAATGACTGACAAACTTAACTATTAGAAATTTATTCTGGACTTTACAGACCTTAGTGAATCTTCTTGTTGACTTTTGATCCTAAAGACAGGAATATAGTCCAAAATAATCGTTTTCTATAAATTTTTACTCGAAGAAAAGAATTTTGAATATTATTAAGTACATTAATAATCAAATTTCATAAAAATGTAACAGAGTTGCCAAAAAAGTCAGTTAATTGAGCTATCAATATATTTTTAAGATTACCTTAAGAACAGTTTGGAATGGCTGCAACTTATTATTTGTGAGTTATTTCTTTATTGGAAGTTACTAAATCACGAATAATAACACATGGCTATTCAAGAAGAACCCAATAATGTAAGGTAATGTGGACTGATGCTATCTTGGACAACTGAAAACTTGGATAAAAGCAGACGGCCACGATTATTACAAATATAAAAGATTTATATAATAGCACTTTTAAGCTTTTCAGAACTTAATGATTTTAATCATTTATAAGAAAAACATTTCTTATATCCATTTATTAAACAGCTAATACAGTGGAACCCCGGTTAACGAACTTAATCCGTTCCGCGACTCCGTTCGTTAACCGAAGCAATTTTTCCCATAGAAATTAATGCAAATGCAATTAATCCGTTCTAGTCTCCGAAATTTTTGTGATCATATTTGTAATATACAGTAATTTTCTTTGATGAAAATGTAAGAAAACGTAGTATGTATCATTACAGCAGCAAACATGTAAACTTTGTTTAATAAACTAGCACTGTACATACTTTCGTTTGTTGTAGGTGGTGGCAGAAAAGTGGAGATATACGAACCTTAATGCTTAGAATCCCCTCCAAAAAATAACGGATAGCACTTCATTGGAAGATTCTTCGAGTCGAAGTCTCTTTCGGTAAAAAAACCCACCAGTGGCTAAGTGGTCTTCGTACCTTAAACACTGGGAGTTCGTTCGTGGGTTCGCACCTCGCTCAGACGGGCTGGCCATGTGGAGTTTTCCGGGTTTTCTCCACGTCTGTAACGCCTAAATAGGGGCCAGTTTCCGCATTCCCCTAGGCAGATCGCCCAAGTGTTGCATTGCCATAACTTAACAAACTCTTTCCGTAAGGAACAAGAAATTGATCTAAAGTTGATTGTCTTACTATTTTAATCAAAATTTTTCTCAAATGCGATAGCGCATTGTCATTTATATTGCGTTGTCGTTTTCTATTGCCACTATGACTTTTTTATTTCTTGGATGCCATATTGATTAAATATATAAATCACAAAACTGAAAAAAGAAGCATTAGCACAAACACTTGGAAAACCAATGCTTAACTCGCGCATGCCTAACACCAACTAAAATTTGACACAAAAATACCGTTACGTTCGTTATCCAAATTTTGTTCGTTATCCGAGACAAATTTTTTGCAAAATAAAAGTTCATTAACCGATTTGGTCGTTAACCAGGACGTTCGTTAACCGGGGTTCCACTGTACATACAATAGTTTTAAGAACAGAAATGTGTATTATCGTAGTTACATTTTAATATGAATGTTTTATCTCACATTGAAGTTATATGATAAAAGATAACATAAACAAATCACTTTGTAATATATGTTATTATTTTAAACTTTATTTTATGAATTACAGTATACAAAATGTAGTGTATTCACTTACAGGTTCACCTCAGGACGCGCAAGCCAGATAATCAAGGTTCTGTCGTAAGTGTAGTGTATATATATATATATAATTATTAGATCTAGATTCAGTTATAAACTAACTAAACATGGAATTTAGTGGAGAGTAATTACTATTAATAAAATAGAATTGAAACTATTCATTTTAATAATAAAAAGTACTTTGACTATTACCTTTAATTTTCCAACCAGTAATTTTGCTGTAATTTCTGATGTATATATGGGAAAACTCCACGAAGAAGTCAATCCAACAATATGATCTGAATGGAAATGACTGAGAAAGAAAATCTTTGCTTCGGGATGTTTGGTAGGACTCCATAAATCGACGGCAATGGGTGTATTTGGTATAATATGACCATTTCCTCCCATATTTATCTATATTTAGAAAAAAGAAATATTTTTCTGTTACATAAAATTTTTGAGTTAATTTCCCTTTGGGTACTTTCCAGATCTGCTACCGTGACTACACATATGGTGTAGTAATAGAAATATTCATATTATTTATATTTATTTTTTTATAAATATAATATTTGATATTTCAAATCTTGAATACTCTCTAGCATTTAAGTATTTGAATATTTTTGGAGAGTATTACGCTCCTTGATGAGTATTTTTAAAATCCAGTAAGAAGACACTTTATGGAAACTTAAATATGAGATAATTTCATAAATATTCTCTTTGGAATGCCAATAATTTCAGCAATTTCACAAACTTTAACTCTCTAATTTTATCTTATCAAACCCTCAATAATTTGCACCAGTGTGTGTTCATATAGGTCAGTATTGTTGTTCCTTAAAATATAAGCAGGTTACAACAGTTATTTAAATTAATGTTAATCGCTTTTCTTATGTAAACGAAAATTATTAAGTCTTAATTTGCATTTAAAAGCGACATGATAATTGTCTTTAGAAACCCGTCCAATGTCATGCTATTTCTAAGTTAAAATAATTTGAATTATAGATACATTTTTGATTTAAAGAAAATTTCATTTTAAATTAAATAATCTGGTGTTATGCACATATAATTTTCCTTATGAATTTATATTTTTTACTACATTATGTATTACTACATTGACTGACTCTCACTCTGATTTACTCTTGCAAAAAAACTGATAACTGTATACACTTCGAGCTTGAACTCATTTTCAATCACACTGTCCACTTTATTTGCTCGTCAAATGCAGAGTAGTAAATGGAAGACGACAATGTGTTCACGAGTATGCATTGTCCATCTACTACTATGTTCTACCATATAACCATACACGCCCATGACAAAGTTCTGCGTGTATATAAAAAGTCATATAAAAATCAACATCCATATCCTTAATATCAGAACACCCTCATAATTAAATTATGAAGATATCGGAAAACATTTTTTTGACATTAATAATTAGTTTTGAAAGTTATTTAATGATAAAATAATCCATATGACGCGTGCTTTTTTATATAGATTAAATATAAAATACGGTTAGTTTCTTCTAAAACCGAATGTTTACAATTAGTCGTAAAAGAGAATCACTACCAGTTTTACATACAACAATGCTGTATTTTAATTCGTTAATGTATATGCCGTTACGCGCAATTAAATACAGTTGACCCCCTATAACATTATTGATTATTCCGTTTTATATGAATTCCATGTTGTACGAGTCGCTTAGATTTTACATATACGTGTTCCGGGCTGTGGACGGTTCAGGTATTTGTAAAATCTAAGTGACTCGTACAACATGGAATTCATATAAAACGGAATAATCAACAGTGTTATAGGGGGGTCGACTGGTATATAATCAAATCTGGATACAAATACGACATCGAGAAGTTAAATATAGATTCGCTTTTAATACATAATCTAGTATCTTTTAATGCTACAATATTCTTATTATGAAATCAAAATAAGCATTTGTTTTTTTTTTTTTAAGGAATTTTTATATGTAAGTAATTCATGCATAATTTACACACATATTGCACAGATTATCTTATTTATCCTATATGCAATATATTTATTATATAAATAAATATAATTTTATTAAAATCTGTATTGTTTTAAGCTAACTTAACCATTGTTTTAATACATTTACGGCTGGTAATAATATTTAAAAAAAAAAAAAAACAAAATACTACATAAAATGGCACAACGCCTTTTTGTTTCCAGAGTTGGGCTTCACCGCACAGCACAATTAATTAATATTTTATTAGCTTCTGTAGAATCGATTAACATCGCATCAATTTCAATTTTACCTTGTTTACATTCGATTTGCCGCCAAATATCTCGTGTTTGTAATTGATTAATGCATCGAAATAGATTAATAATTTAATAAATAAATAAATAAATCGTTAAAACGTAAGAAAAAAAATGTTCAGTTTACCTTTAAAATAGCCCTTTACCTTATAAACGATCGGTAATTTAATTAATTTTCTCTTAAAAATCGAATGAAACTTCGATTTTCATCGCCTAATCCACACAGAATGACAATTCGTCACAGATAACGCTACGATCCCATTTGTTCTATAATAAACAATAAGTTCATTGTCTGATCATTTCGAAAATCATTTATAAATCTTTATCAAACTTATTATTTATTAATATAAATTAATTTAAGAATAAATAAATATAATGTTTAATTTATTCTTTTGTTTATTATTATTATTATTTTTTAAATTCCGCTCACCAGGGGGAGTTGGGAATATGAGTTAACGACGAAAGTTAATCGTCTTCGTCAATGAGTTTCGCTTTAGTTTAATTCATTTTTTTAAGCGAATATTTTTATGTTTTTTGTTATTTAATACGTAAATATGTCAAAGTTTCACGAATCTGTACGAGAATTGTTAGAAGGTAAGACAAGGAAATGATTTTAATTGAATTTCTTACGTATATGTTAGTAGGCATTACTTTTAGTTAAATGCTCGTATGTGTGTCTATGGATAAATTAACTAAAGTAAACTACTACAGTATGTTTATTAAATATTGTTTAATTTTACGTTCTGATGAACTGTAGATGATTTTTTCCCGAATTAATTGATTCGTAGAAGACTCGCCCTTCTGGAAAATTGTCTTCCTCGTTAATTAATTCAGTTAGATAAGAAAATAAAACTTTTAATGTACGGATATAGGAAATATTTCACGATTATTTGAATTAAAAATGCGTAAAATTTCGATTATATTATCATTATAACATTATATTCCATATATTTATACTGAATTTACTCAATGACAGAATGAGGATGTGATAGAGTCGAGTAGATAGATTGGATGTGAAAAATAGTCGAGGTAATATGATTCAGCATTAAAAAAAAATAAAGTAATAATAACTGTGAATATCCAATTTTTTTCATGCGGATCTCTCGTAATAACGTAACATCCACTCGTCGGCAGATCCGGAAGAACCCGAACGGTCTGACTCAAAAATCACAAGTATTTTTTTATAACGGTGGATCGATAAATAATCGGCAGAAAGTGACGGCAATACAATACAATAAGGAAAGGGAAGAAGGCCGTACTCGTAGGTATAGCCTTTAAAAGGGGGTGAGAGAAAAATATCAAGGGAAAAATGAGAGAGAGATTTGTGGCAGGGGCCAAGAGGGTGAAAATGTTGAAGAGTAAAGGCTGGTATACACGGTAAGGAAATCCTTTGAGGATTAACCGTGATTTTTTTTTTCTATCTATCCATTTTTAAATAAAAATAATTCTTTATACGTTGGGAGATATTTTAATAAGTTTTGTAAATTACTATGTTCGATCCAGCCAGTTATATCCGAGTTTTTTTTGTCTGTTAAGCACATCCTTTGAGGATTTCCTTACCATGTATACCAGCCTTAAGGAGAAGGGGAAGGGGAGGTTGTGCGCCGCATGGGGAATTTATTAAAAAGAACAGGTTACAAAATATAAAATGCCGAATACAAGATACATATTAATAACTGGTGTTAAACATAAGATATGCGGCAGGTAATAGAATACACCAAAAAAAGTATTGTGATTACATAATTGTGGATTAATATACAGAGAAATACATACAGATGTAAACTTAGACATATAACATATACAAGAGATTATTTTGCGATAATTACAACAGGTGGAAAAAAAAAACAGCACATAGAGTTGATAAGGAGAGTGATGGAGCCTAATCCAATATTTTAATGTTCTTTGCTAAAATAATGGCATGGTTGTTTATTTATCAACCCACTCTTATATTAATGCGCACGAGATGATCGTATTGTGAATGGATTTGATACATCGTATTCGCTGTCGTAAATGTTTTTAAAAACCTTTCGAAGTTTGGACGAATAAATTATAATCTTTTTGCGTCTAAGTTTCTGTAGTCGCCTGGTAAAACAAATTTTATGGCGTAATTTTGATAAAGTTTCAAAACACCTTTCTCTTTTTTTTTCTAGCAAATTCTTTAATTAAATCAGCTGAAAACTTTAGTTCAGTTATCTTAAATGGCCTTTTTTAGGTTAATCAGTCCATTTAAGATAACCAAAAACATTAATTCAGTTGATTTAATTAAAGAATTTGCTAGAAAAAAGAGAGAGAGAGAGGTGTTTTGAAGCTTATGTATAGAAGTTCTAGCTTACTGGGTGTAGAATTTTAACAAAAGTTTAGTATAAGAAATGCGACAGGTCAAGACATGTTGGTAGGTTTCTATGGCTGGATTCATTCTCCAATTTTCACTCTAATCCATTTGCTACAAGAAAGTAATATTGGATAAATTTTTAGTTAATAAGTAAACATTCTGTTTATTTTTTTTTTTTTTTTTTAGTTTAATTTAGAGTTTAAAATATTTAATGGTAAAAACATAGCTTTCTACGGAGAAGATTATTGGCTTATATAAAAGGATAGGCAAAAATTCATTACTGTCGTTATAAAACACAGACATTAAGAAATGAAAATAAAGGACAAATTATATTTTTTCTCGTTTCAATAATGGATAAGAACAGTTTAATTAAAATAAAGGATGTCTGGCAATCATACATCAAGGAAATGCAATAACTTCCATAATCAGTATGTCGTAGATCTTTTATTATTTAAATGGGAAAAAGTTAAACTGGAGAGTGATTATTAGTTGCGTTTGTATTATTTTTTCCCCTGATACATACAATTTAAGATCATAAAAATATTTAGTATTTATATCTAAAATTTAAATAATGTTGTTTGAATTTTAGATATCGTGATAAAAGATTTATTATTTAATATATATAATGTTATATGCTGTAAAATCTCATAATTATAACATTTTTTTTTATATTTATTTCCTATGACTGGGAAGATCAAGTCTATTGATAAGAATCGAATCCTGAGAATATTAATTTTAAATTTATCAAGAATTTAATCTTTGTTGTTAAGCTTTTAAAAGTAAAGAAATTAAAATAGATTTCTATTGAATACCTCAAAAATGATAATTCAAAAAAATTTTATAATGCGATAGATGTTTGAAGAATTTACGATTTTTTTTAAAAGTAAAATTCGGTTATATTAAAAGTATGATAACAAAAAATGGTTGACTTTTAATTTATGAAATGATTATTGAAAAATTTTGTATAAATTTGACTTTCTAAGCATTTATTTTTAGTGTGTTGAAGAAGATTTTGTGAGCAGAGTTTATCTTATTAAAGCATTACAAATATGCAAACCACTACTTCATTCAACATCAATCAGAAATATTTACTCTACTGTTTAGTACTAGTTAGAAATATATCCACTCTAATCCATATAATGGTATCTATCTTTAGAAATAGATCTAATTTATGATAATACAAGGACTATTTATTAAATAAAGTCCATTTGTGAATGAGAGTGAGAATGACGTGCGATTGCAGCAGTGTGCACGAGCGTCTGCTTTCAGCATGCTTTGCTCGTGTTTAGATGCCATTTGCAACCGTATCGTCTCTCTATCGTCTCGTATCGTGTTTAGATGCCATTTGCAACCTGTGTGCTGAACTGTGGAAGTTTATAATGTTTAAGAAAATTGAGTCGCCCGCCGACTGTAAGATACGATCCGTTGTTCGATTTTAGCACGAAAGATTGTGATAACTGTCTTTTGGGACAGGAAAGGGACTTTGTTAGTGGATTTTATGCCAAGAGGCACAACAATCAATTCTGATGCTTATTGTGAGCTTGAGAAAACTCTGCCATGCCATACGAGACAAGCGGCGTGGTCTAATGTCTTCCAGTGGAAGGCGGCAGATTTCCTTGAAGTCAGAATTTAAAAAATTTTTGAGCATATGACAAATGTTTGAACAAAAATGGAAATTATGTAGAAAAGTAGATAAAAGTATGTAGAATATGGGAAAAATATATTTTAATGATATTTACAGTATTTTTCTTCTTGTCAAAAAATGGGCCTTATTTAAAAAATAGCCCTCGTATATAAAATTAATTGTCCTGACTGACTGAATGACTGAGCCACTGATTCATCGTCTCCCAGAGCAAACTGCTGAACCTAAAGAGACAAAATTTGGTATACAGTTAAGGTATGTCATGAAAACACACGCTAAGAAGGGATTTTTCGAAATTCCTCCGCGGGGGAGAGGGAGAGCATTAAGGCTTAACCGAAAGAACGGCTTCTACTGTACTATTTTAGATGCAATTTTTTGTTTTTATCTGCGTTTAGTCTTTATTGAGTACTTAGATGCATTAAATTGATAACATTTCAGACATTGTCATAAATATTTTTATATATTTTGATTTTTTAACTAAATGTTCGAACCGTTTTAAATTCAAATCTGTTATTGCATATTGGTTCGATCATAGAATGATTGTAAACATTCCAGAAAATTGATCAAATTGAAAATACTTCGTTTGATTCTCAGCGGTAGGTGTTATATAACAATTACTATGGTTGTTGAAATACTGAATATAAATGGAGTTTGCTTACAAAACCCCCACAGGCAAAGTTGCGGGGGTTTTGCAACTAGTTGAATATATTTCTGATCGATGTTGCATTTATTCTCTTAGTAATTAGGTTTAATAGATGTCAGAAACATTGTTTCCTCATCCAGTTTACATGTATATTATTTCTTATTAACAAGATAAATTCAATAAAATTTCTTATAAGAGAGAGATTATTAAGAAGAGCCTCTTAATAATTTTCTTATTAAGAGAATGGCTACTTCCGTTCTTATTGAAGGATATGATTTTTGTAAGCATAAATTCTCAATTCGTTTTGACATTACATTACTACTACTATCAGCTTCTTAAATGTGTGTTTGTAATCTAATATTTTAAAATAAATTTTGCAATTCTTTTTCACTTCATAAATCAGCGATTCTTGCTTATTCACAGTTCAACATTGTTCTCTTTGATCTTTGTGTACGCGTCTAGAATCTTTGATCTTTTACGAAAATTAAAATACGTAATTAATAAAGGTGCTAAAAATACAAAAAAGTTCAATGATTTTTATACATATGCAATTTTGGCTATGTTTATAGTCATTTATTTTTTGTGTTGTGTTTTATATCAAATTTGCTTTCACAATTTTAAAAATTTTATCTTTATATTTCAAAATATAATTTTTCTATTATCTTCTGCATTTTGTAATCAATATTATAATCTGTATTATTGATTAATGTAAATGCTTGATTGTTTAAAACTTCATATACTTGTTTGTTGTAAATAATAGAGAGGTTGCGGCCGAAGTTTTTAATGCAAAAACATGTACGTCGGACGTTCAGCGCCGCCTTCCTGTGAGTCTAGAAGTTTGACAATGGCATTTGGAACATCAAGCATGATTCCACTGACGTTCCAAACACCATTGTGAAACTTCTAGACTCACGGGAAGGCGGCGCTGAACGTCCGACGTACATGTTTTCGCATTGAAAACGTCGGCCGCAAACTATCTAATGTCTAATCCATATAAATTTTTCAAGAATTAGAATTTTACAAGTTTAAAGTATTAATAAATATTCATTTATAACAAATATGAATTACAAAATATAAATGACTGAAAAAAATTGTATTTAGCTTTCTTTTAACTACCTATCTCTACTCAAATACTATTAATAAATATTCATTTAAAACAAATATGAATTACAAAATATAAATGACTGAAAAAAATTGTATTTAGCTTTCTTTTAACTACCTATCTCTNAGAATTAGAATTTTACAAGTTTAAAGTATTAATAAATATTCATTTATAAAAATTTGTATTATTATTTTTTTTTTATGTATATAGATGTTCAAAACTTCCTAATGATTCTCAATAAAGAGATATTGTCAATGGAAGCATTGTCACGTAAAGAAAGTCTCCTCACAAAATTGACTGTTTTGCAACAAGATTACCCACAGTTAACTATTATATCCAAATCTTTGTCATCAAATCGATATGGATCAAATGGAGATATTCTCTCTTCACCTAATCCTCCATCTAGTCCTCCTCCTTATGTTGATATGCAAGGAAACAGAAATACAACAGGAACTAATGGTATGAATTATTAAATTATGTTTATTCAATAACATAATGATTTTATTTTCTTTTGTCTTTGTTATTCTATCTTAGAAAGACAAAAGATGTAAAATATTTGGAATAAGGTGATATCTAGTAGAATTTTTAGTCAGTTATTAGAGAGGTTGCGGCCGACATTTTCATTGTGAAAACGTGTACGTCGGACATTCAGCGCAGCCTTCCTGTGAGCCTAGAAGTTTGACAATGTCATTTGGAATGTCAGTGGAATCATACTCGACGTTCCAAACGCCATTGTCAAACTTCTAGGCTTACAGGAAGGCAGCGCTGAACGTCCGACGTACACGTTTTTGCATTGAAAACATCGGCTGCAACCTCTCTATTGTGTACAGATATACCTCAACTTATGATAGACCTGCATTCTAACAGCCTGGTTGAAGTCTGACATAATATACATAAACAAAAACACAATGCCAGATAGTAAAACAGGTCACGTGATTACAACAAAAATATCGTACCAAATTTTATTCTAATGTGAATATAAACAATAATTACAAAACAATGTACTGTACAGTAAAACTTCTGTAAGTTGAAGCTCCAAGGGGCAGAAAAAAAAACTTAGAGTTACAGATGATTCAAATTAGAGAATAATAGAGTAAAAAATGCCTAATTTGAATAGATCTGTATTTTTACCTTTCTTACATTATATAAAAAAATCTTTGATAGTTTTTTTTGTTCTAAACAACCCATGTAATGCCTTTCAGCAAAACATTCAATGTAGCTTGGATGTTGAATTGAACAGTCTTGCAGGTACAGTACTGTACATACATCATGTTGAGATAAAGCAAGTGGACCTCTCATTTTGGACTGGAATGTTGTCTGAAAATGAATGTTGGAGAGTAGATACCACAGTCTGAAAATTTCATGGAAATTCGATAATTAGTATCACTTTGGATAGCATCAATATTAAATTTCGAGTTGAATGTTGAAAGTAACATAAATCAGTGTCTGGGACCATGAGAAAATTCAAGTTAAAAAATTAAATTCGGAGACATTAAATCCCTATGCTGTTTTGCTGAGCCTACCGAGTGTTCGTTTTCTTTGAGTTAGAGAAGTTTTACTGTATATTATATTTAATAATGCTATTTTTTTCTAGTCCTTACGAAGGGCGTAGAGAGTGAGATTGTGTGTACAGTTATATGGCTAATAGCATACATGATTTTTATTTCAACTGTTTGTACCTTTTGTTTGTGAATACAACTACTGTGAAAGCTCTATGGTAGTGTTTTTCAATCACCAGTCCTGGATTTGTGCCAGTCCGTGAAAGAATTTCTTCGGTCCTCAGAAAAATATTTCACTGTACTAAAGCTGGTGCAGTTGATTATGGATGACATTTAAACAGAAATCTAGAGTTATTGAATATATTTTGTTACCTACAGTAACTCTAGATAAGCTTAATAAATAAGCATTACTCATAGTTACATATAATTACTTGGCTTGCATAAAATTATCCATAATTTTACCGGTATGTGATGAGAAAAAGGTTGAAAAACACTCATAACTGAAGTCATGTTGAGTTATATTTGTATATGTTTGAAGAATATCAAGAATGAATGCCATATTTTTGTAAATAGAAATCTGAAATAGTCAGACAACATATTGAATAATATCAAGTAAATTTTTATATAATTTTAATATACGGTCAAATCTCATTACTACAAAGCAAAAGAGACTTAAAAATTGGCATTTTATATTAACCAAATTCACTAACATTAAAATCCCTATCCTTTATTGTCCAAGGGACTGCAAATCTAATTTGTATTAATGTGGACCTTGCATAAACCAATAACATAATAATGGAGTTTGACTGTATGTATAAATTCTAAAGTACCTGACTATATTTTACGCAAAATTTAAATAATAAGTTAAAACAGAATTTTCCTATTATAAATTGAATAAAAATATTCACATTTTATTAATTTTTTATTCTTTTTAGAGAAGAATTACTTAAATTAGCAAGTACGTTATAATTTACTCTGTTATAGATTGAAAATATTTCCTACTTCTCACTTAGTAGTAAATAAAATTTTTAATGGATAATTTCAAACTATATAACATTGTTCAGAATATAAATAATTGCATAGTAATGATAATTTTTATACTAATTTAACATTAAATTTTAAAATATGTGTTAGTTTATATGAATGAATCATTTAAAATAAAAATGCCAAAGGTGTTAACATGCTATTTCAAAAAAAGTGCTGTGAAAGGTTCAGAGAAGCTAGCCAGATATAGCAAATTGTAATCTGGCGTATCAGCATATTCCAACAGTAAATTAATCACTCTTGTAATTATAACTCCAAGCATTATTAAAAACAAAACAAAAAACTTCACTTTAGACTTCTCTTTATGTGTAAGAATGATTATTTGTTGTTTTCATTTCAACGGTAAATTTTTATTTAGATCTATGATACGCAAAAGATTAACTTAGCATTTTTATTTTTTAAAGCTACAAATGATGATTTTTATATTTCTTTAGTAATTCTTTATATGTTTATTTAATGAAAATGATAAAATTAAATTTCCAGAGCCTGTTGATGAAGATTACGAAGTATGTAATAATGACAAAAATTACATACCTAAAGAAAATCTACCAGAAAGTAAATCTATGAATGATACTGAAGAAGTTTCTATGGAAGAAGGTATGTCATCTATGGATTAAAAAGTATATTTTGTAAATATCTAATCGTTGATTGATAAATATTTTGTAGAAAAAGAAACACCAGCTGTTGTGGCATCGGATTTAGTTAAATCTGAAAAATGTGGATATCTTGAGAAGAAAGGAAAAGGTAAGTGACTAAGTTGTTAATTAAATAAAAAATAACGATTCAACTGCATTTAAAAATTAAAGTTTTATTAATAAGAGTGTCTGGAAATATATCATTAATATTAGCAAAGATATTTCATAAATATAAAATAAAGTGATTAAATACTTTTAGAAATCATTACATGTCAGATGTATCTCAAATGAAAACAACATAAACTAATCTTATATTACAGTAGAGCCTCGATTATCCGACCCCCGATTAACCGACCGTCCTAGTCGGCAAATTTCAAATGTCCACTAGTGATGTGGCGCTACAATATTTGGCTATGTCTCGGCTACTTTAATATTATTTTTACGTGTTTTAGCTGGCAACACTCATTCGACCATGAAAGGGAGCCAGTATTTAAACGAGGCTTAATTTTCTAATTTTTAACGATACAATAGCGACGATTATTATTTTAAAAAATTTTTGTTAG
>NW_019386209.1:51961-55218 GCF_000671375.1 Centruroides sculpturatus | reverse complement strand
TATAGTTGACCGTGAGAGAAGCAGGAGTCTTTGAGGTTGATGCCGCAATGTTTTAAAGTGTGTCCTTGCGCTTTGTTAATTGTAAAACTATAGGCTAATTTGATTGGAAATTGCAGTCTTTTAAATTGGAATGGCAGTTCAGTAGAGATCAGTGGTATTCTGTGAATAAATACTTTGTGTCCTTTGTCCTTTCCAGTCATAAGTTCGGCTTCGATGATGTTATTCGATAGCTGTTTGACGATCATCCTTGTTCCATTCCATAGTTATGGTGAGTTCAGATTTCTGAGTAGTATGATCGGAGATCAAATTTTCAGTCGAAGGCAGTGTAATGGCATTCCTGGCATTCCGATACATTTAATTAATATTTTCGTCTTGATTAATTTTGAAATGATTATTAATTCCAAAGAAATTGTTACAATTTTGTTCTACTTCTTCCATAAAATAATTATGGCAATAAAATGTGTGAAAAAAAGTAAAAATGCAATCCCTGTGTGCTAAGTCATATTTTGAACTAGCTGGGGTACCCGGCTTCGCTCAGGGAGTTGATATGAGATTGTTGAGATAGTTGGAATAAAAGGATAAACTTTAAAATATAAGAGGTAGAATATGTTTTCAATAAAATTTTTTTAACTATTTACAATACTTGTTTATAAACAACATTTTTCATTTTGTTATCCGCGGTATATATGTACAAATTTTTCGAATTTCCTACTCGAGAGCAAGCTACGTATAGTTGACCGTGAGAGAAGCGGGAGTCTTTGAGGTTGATGCCGCAATGTTTTAAAGTGTGTCCTTGCGCTTTGTTAATTGTAAAACTATAGGCTAATTTGATTGGAAATTGCAGTCTTTTAAATTGGAATGGCAGTTCAGTAGAGATCAGTGGTATTCTGGGGATAAATACTGTGTCCCCTTTGTCCTTTCCAGTCATAAGTTCGGCTTCAGTGATGTTATTCGATAGCTGTTTGATGATCATCCTTGTTCCGTTACATAATTTTGGTGAGTTCAGATTTCTGAGTAGTATGATCAGAGATCCAATTTTCAGTCGAAGGCAGTGTAATGGCATTCCTGATACTTGCAAACAGTTTAGAAATTCTGTAGGGAAGTTGACATTTTCTTCAACGTTTACCATTTGTGTTAATCGATTTGTGTATTTGCTCCTCACCGGGAATTTTCTTTTGAATATTAAAGTTGATATTGTCGACAATATTATTTTTAGTTGCCAAAATTGCCCTTTGAAGTAGCCACTCCAGATTGGTTGTGAACAATGTTTGGATAAATTTGGTCGATGAGTTCGTTTTCAGTAGTGGCTATGTTGCAAAAATCACTGTTGAGTTCAATGAGGCTGGTCATCTGGTCAATGGGATATGTGCCTTCGCCTATTTGTAAAAGTTTTTGAGCAAAATGTGCTGTTGTTTCGTCTTTCGAGAGTTCAACTCTCATATTTTTTGTTAGTGGCAGTATTTGTGTGTGTGGCCAGAGATGTGATTTTTTTAAGCATGCATTGATCTCGTCTGCTGGTGTTGAATTGGGGATAACTGGAAGTGTTTGTCGAAAATCTCCCAAGAGTATGAGTAGAGCTCCTCCCATCACTTCAGAGTTTCCTCGCAAGTCCTGTAATGATCTGTCCATGGCTTTGAGTGATTTTTTATGTGCCATTGTGCATTCGTCCCAAAAGATAATTTTAGCTTGTTTTAGAAGTTCACCCCGTCCAGATGCTCTTGAGATTTTACATACCGGAAATTGTTCTTCGGCTATATTCAATGGTAGTTGTAGGGCCAAATGGGCAGTTCGTCTTCCTTCCATAAGTGTGACTGCAATGCCGGATGATGCCAGTGCAAGTGTGATGTGTTGTTTAGCACGTATTTCTGCCAGCAATAGATTTATTAGAAATGTTTTCCCTGTGCCGCCAGTGCGTCCAAGTAAATAATTCTGCCAGTGTTGTTGATCCGGTCCATGATGACATTGTAAATTTTTTTTTTTGTTGTCATTGAGGAGTGGTTTGTTGTGAGCAATGTATTGAAGTAGTTTGTTGATGTAGCTTTTTTCCTTTGCAATTTCGAAGTTTAGCACACTGAAAGCATCTTTTCGTGGTGCTGGCATCCCAAGTTGTACTAAGGTCTGGTTTTTTATTGCTAAACATTTATCTTCTAGGCGAATGAGTGTTTCATTGAAGATGTCGTTGTTGAATTTGATGGGTTACATGTTAGAATTATGGCAAATAAGTCTCTGATTTGTTCAGCTGAGGCTGTGATTGAGGCTTCTTGTAGTGTTAATTTCCAGTAGTCCTAAGCGTTGGCTAATACTCTCGAATGTTCTGGACTGTTCTAGAAATTTCTAGAGGGCGAAACTTCCAGCCCTTACATCTTCAACAGTACGCCCTTCGGGTAAAAACGGGAACCTTCTTCATGGATGGGGGATAGAGGGCTACCACACCATATAACTCCCTTGATCGTACCGGGACTTGTTTTTGAGTTTTAGCGGCACACTTACCTTTATAATATATATTGATTGATGATTTTTAGTGTCTTCTTCAGTAATTCTAGGATACGCATTTTTTTATATTTTTCTAAATTATAATATATGTAATTTTTAACGTCTATCCTTAACTGGATCTTTGTGTGTTTTTACTCTTATATTGAATTCCGGTGTTCTGTTATCGTCTCTTTTTATATATTTAATGTCGTCTTCCGTTATTTATTGTTGATATCGCGAAAAATAAAGACTGTTTTTTCTGATTTGTTTTCTTGAATTTGCAGAACCAGGTCACCAGTATAGTAAGTCCCTGTAGACATTTTACGTATTAAATTATTACAGACGTTTACTTGTTTTACCGATAATGCAGATTAATTTTAAAAATTACTAATTTCTCGTCCAGTTTATTAATATTTTATAAAGTTCAAGAAATTTATTAAGAGATGAATTTAATAAATATATACTTCTGTACATGGATTATACAGGATTTGTTAATGAATAATAAATAATGGCTTTTTATTTTTTTTTTGAAAGCCGTGTAATTTATGGTTGTGGATTAATAACAGGTAAACTATTTAAATTTAATAAAACATTTTAATTTTAATTATTCAGCAATTATAAAAATTATGTAACTGTTAATTATAAAAAAAAAATAATTACAAAAGTCAAAGAAGCAATAGCATATTTGCATAGTAAATCATATGCTATTTTGTTTCATCAATGTGCTGTATTGTAAGGGACGTGAGGTCAGGGAAAATCATGGAATTTAAAACAAAAATTTGAGT